>NW_011888844.1:7096586-7099105 GCF_000151845.1 Pteropus vampyrus | reverse complement strand
AAAAAAAAAAAAAAACAGAATACATTTCCATTAATGTCCAGGTGGAGAAATTGTCCATTAAACACCATAGGCCAAGGTGACAAGGCATCTCATAAAGAAAGAGAAAAATCTCCAGAAAATAAGATTGCAGACATATAGATATGCAACTTAAATGACAGAGATTTCAGGGTGATACTTCTGAAAAAACTCAATAAGAGGCAAAATGAATCATATCATCAATTTGAGGATTACTAAAACAACTACATGAGCAGAATGAGTTCTTTAGCAAGGAGGTTGACACCCTCAAAAAGAAGAAAACATATCTTCTAGAGATAAAGAACACAATGCGAGAGCTGAAAAATGAAATAGCAAGCTTAGGAAATAGAGTCGACCAAATGGAGGAAAGGATCAGTGATATTGAAGACAGAAACCTAGAAATAAGTCAGAAGGAAGAAGAGAGAATGAAAAATAAGGAAAGAGAAATACAAGAATTAGCTGAGACCATCAGGAGAGGAAACATAAGAATAATGGGCAAAATCGAAGGCAAGGAAAAGGAGCAGGGACTAGAAAGCATTTTCAGACAAATAGTGGACAAAAATTCCTCAAATCTAAGGAATGAGCTGGACATTGGAATTCAAGAAGTCAACAAAACACCTAATTATCTCAACTCAAAAAGGCCTTCGCCAAGACACATTGTATTAAAATTATCAAAAGTCAACAACAAAGACATGATTCCCAGGGCAGCCAGGGAAAAGGAAACAGTAACATATAAAGGTACACCCATTAGATTATCCTTGGACTTTCAGCACAGATCTCACATGCAGGAAAGGAATGGAATCAAATATGTAAACTATTAAGTGAAAGGAACTACAAGTCTAGAATAATGTATCCAGCAAAGCTCTCCTTTAGATATGAAGAAGAAATAAAGACCTTTCCAGACATACAAAAATTGAGGGAATACTTCACTACGAGTCCTGCACTACAAGAATTACTGGAAAAGTTCAGCTCACCTAAAACAAAATGACAAAAAAAAAAAGGAAAGAAAAAAAAAACATAATTAGGAGTAAAGTGACTATCAGGCAAATAGAAGTAGAGGAGTACAATCCTTACTAAGAACAGGGTATTATAAGCTTAAATAATAAGAAGAGAATTGCTATAGCAAGATAGTAATAAACGTTAAGCATTCATAGGGACAAATTTAGGTAACAATGACTGAAAAAGAGAGGATTCAAAGATACAAATTCGCAAAGAAGAATGGAGATGAGGCACATGCAGAAGAAAATGGACGACTGTATATAAATAACTACCCTTTACATATTCGTAATGGTAACCACACTCTAAAGATTCAGAACTGAAGTACATAACATAAACCAAGAAGAACTAGAGGAAAAACCCACAAAAGCCGATCAAAATAAAGAAAACAGAAACACAAGGACAAGGAAGCAATGGAAACATCAAGCTACCAGAAAGCAAAAGATAAATTGGCTATAAGAAGACCTCATATTTCAATAATCACCCTAAATGTAAATGGATTGAACTCACCAATAAAAAGGCACAGAGTTGCAGATTGGATCAAAAAACAAAACCCAACCATATGCTGCCTCCAAGAGACACATCTCAGCTCCAAAGACAAATATAGATTAAAAGCGAAAAGGTGGAAAATGATATTTCAAGCAAATGGCATTCAGAGAAATGATGGAGTAGCGGTACTAATATCGGATGATATAGACTCCAAAATAAAAAATGTAAAAAAAGATATTGAGGGACACTTCATAAGGATAAAGGGGATCAGGCACCAAGAAGACATAACACTTATTAATATCTATGCTCCCAATTAGGGAGCCCCGGAATATGTAAAGCAATTACTAACAGAACTAAAGGGAGAAACACACCAAACACTATCGTAATAAGGGACCTAAACACCCCAGTCAGATATGGACAGATCATCCAAACAGAAAATCAATAAGGAAATAACATCCTTAAATGACACATTAGGCCAACTAGATATTATTGACATTTACAGAGCCTTCCATCCCCAAACAACTGCTTATATATTCTTCTCTAGTGCACATGAAATGTTCTCAAGAATTGACCACATACCAGACATGGAGATAGCATCAACAAATATAAGAGGGCTGAAATCATAACAACCCTATTCTCTGATCATAATGCTGTGAAACTAGAGATCAATTGCAAAACAGAAAGCAGGAAGAACCACTAATACAGGGAGATTAAACAATATGCTACTGAAGAATAACTAGGCCAGAGAAGAAATAAAAAGAGGGATCAAGAGATACATAGAAATGAATGATAATGATAGTACAACATATCAAAACTTGTGGGACATGGCAAGAGCGGTCATAAGAGGAAAGATCATATCATTACAGGCCTATCTCATAAAACAGGAATGAGCCCAAATAAACAACCTAACCCTTCACTTTAAAAAAACTAGAAAAGGAAGAATAAATGAAGCCTAAAGTCAGAAGAAGAAAAGAAATAATCAAATTTAGAGCAGAAATAAATGAAATTGACAAAAAAAA
>NW_011888844.1:7096205-7096536 GCF_000151845.1 Pteropus vampyrus | reverse complement strand
AAAAAAAATAGAAAAAAGAAATACAACAGAGAGCTGCTACTTTGAGAAGTTTAATAAAATTAACAAAGCCCTGGCTAGACTCACTAAAGAAAAAAGAGAAAGGACACAAAAAAACAATCAGGGATGAAAAAGGAGAAATTACGACTGACATCACAGAAATACAAAGGATCATACAAGAATACTATGAAAAATTATATAACACCAAATTTAATAACCTAGAAGAAATGGACTAGTACTTAGAAAAATATAAACTTTCCAGACTGAATCAAGAAGAACCGGGAAATCTAAATAGACCAATCGGCAGTATGGAAATTGAAACAATCATCAAAAA
>NW_011888844.1:7093733-7096155 GCF_000151845.1 Pteropus vampyrus | reverse complement strand
AGAAGTCAATTTGTCACTGTTTGTGAATGACAGGATTCTCTATATAGAAAACCCTACAGACTCCACGAGAACACTACTAGAAACCATAAGCAAATACAGTAAAGTCTCTGGATACAAATCGACGTTCAAAAATCCATAGCGTTCCTACACTCGAATAATGAAGCGTCAGAAAAAGAAGTAGAAAAAATAATTACTTTTGCAATTGTAACAAAGAGAATAAAATACCTAGGAATAAATTTCACAAAACATATGAAGGACCTATATAATTAAAACTACAAGACCCTATTAAAAGAAATCGAACAAGATATAAAGAAATAGAAGGATATTCCGTGTTCTTGAATTGGAAGAATCAACATAGTTAAAACGACCATATTACCTAAAGCATTATACAGATTTAATGCAATCCCCATCAAAATCCCACTGGCATTTTTTAAAGAAATAGAACAAAATATCATCAGATTTGTATGGAAACACAAAATACCCAAAATTGCCAAAGCTATCCTGAGAAAAAAAGAACGAGGCCAGAGGCATCACTCTGCTTGACTTCAAATTATTCTACAAAGAGACAGTAATCAAAATTGCATGATATTGGCAGCAAAACGGACACACGAACCAGTAGAACAGAATTGAGAGTCCAGAAGTAAACCCATATTTATATGGACAAATAATTTTTGAGAAAAACCAAAAACATACATTGGAGAAAATAAAGCCTCTTTAAAAAATGATGCTGGGAAAACTGGAAAGCCACCTGCAAAAGATTGAAACTAGACTGTTGTCTATCGCCATACACAAAAATTAACTCAAAATGGATTAAGGACCTGAATATGAGACCCAAAACAATAAAATGCATAGAAGAAAACATAGAAACTAAACTCAAGGACCTTGGACTTAAAGAGAATTTTATGAATTTGACCTCAAAGCAATGGAATTAAAAGCTAAAATAAATAAATGGGACTACATCAAACTAAAAAGCTTCTACACAGCAAAAGAAATCATCAATAAGGTAAAGAGATAACCATCCAAATGGGAAAATATATTTGCAAGCAACATCTTCCATAAGAGTCTAATATCCAAAATATCCAAAGAACTCATACAACTCAATAACAACAAAAACACAAATGATCCAATCAAAAAATGGGCAGAGGACCCGAATAGACACTTCTCCCTAGAAGTCATACAAATGGCCAACAAAAATATAAAAAGATGCTCAACATCACCATCTATTAGTGAAATTCATATCAAAACCACAATGAGATACCATCTCACAACTGTTAGAATAGTTTTAATCAACAGGACAAATGCTGGAGAGGATGCAGAGGAAAAGGAACCCTCATACACTGCTTGTGGGTCTGCAAATTGATACAGTCACGATAGAAAAAATTATGGAGTTTCCTCAAGAAACTAAGAATTGATCTACCATATGATCCAGCAATCCCTCTACTGGGTATTTACCCCAACGACTTGAAAACTCATATCCGAAAAACTATTTGCACACCGATGTTTTAGCAGCATTATTCACAGTGGTCAGTACATGGAAGCAACCGAAGTATCCTATGATAGATGATTGGATAAAGCTGTGGTACATATATATAATGGAATATTACTCAGCCATAAGAAGGGATGAAATACTGCCATTTGCGACAAAATGCTAAGCGAGATAATCATGCTAAGCGAAATAAGCCAGAAAGAAAAAGTTGAAAATCACAGGATATCACTTATATGTGGGACATAAACCTAAAAGCATCAAATAAACAAACAGAGACTCATGGACATGGATTACGGACTAGTGGTTACCAGAGGACAGGGGGTAGTGGAGGAGGGGAGAGATAGACTGGGTAAAGAGGGTAAAATATAGGGGGTAGGGGGTGAGTGAAGTGGATAAATGGCATTAAATATATGGTAGCTGAAGGAAACTGGACTTTGGGTGGTAAACATACAATAGAATATACAGATGTCAAATTATAATGTTCACCCAAAAATTATATAATTGTGTTAACCAATGTTACCTCAATAATGTTAATAAAAAAAAAATAGACAATAGAATGGTGGTTACAAGGGATTAGGAGTGGTGGATTTGGGGAGCTGTTATATTTAAATTTCATTGGTACTGTTTCTCTGAAAAACCTTGAAGAATATAGTAGCTTTCCAAGTATAAGAAGTATAAGATTTTTGCCTCCTTAGTTATTCCCAAGTATTTTATTCTTTTTGAGGCCACTGTAAATAGAATTGTTGCCTTAATTTTTTTTTTTGTTATTTGATAATGTATAGATACAAAAGTGATTTTTACATTTTTGTGATGTATGTTGAAACTGTGGTGAATTCCTATATTAATTTCAATAATTTTTTATTAATATTTTTCTACAAATACGATTTTATCAATAGACAGAGAATGTTTTACTTCTTCCTTTCCAATTTGGATATT
>NW_011888844.1:7091187-7093683 GCF_000151845.1 Pteropus vampyrus | reverse complement strand
CTATCAAAAAGTAAAAGTCCAAGACCAGATGGTTTCATCAGTGAATTCTAACAAACATTCAAAGATTGAATACCTATTCTCCTCAAACTCATCCAAAAACTCGAAAAAGAGAAAGTATTTACCTTCTTATTTTATGAGACCAATATTTCTCTGATATCAAAACCTGATAAGGATTGCACAAAAAAAGAAACCTATGGACAAGAAACTAATACCTCTCATGAACACATATGCAAAAAATATAAAAAGATGCTAGTGAACCAAGTACAGCGACATATTAAAAAGATTATACACCATGATCAAGTGAGCTTTATTCCAAAGGCACAGGGATGGTTCAACATACGCAAATCAATTAATGTGATACACCACATAAACAAATTAAAAGATAAGAATCATATGATCATATCAATAGATGCAGAAAAATCTTCAACAAGATACAGAATCCATTTATGATCAAAAAACTTAACAAAATCAGTATCAAAGGAAAGCACTTAACATAATAAAGACCATATATGACAAACCCTTAGCCAACATTATACTTAATGGTGCAAAAATAAAAACCTTCCCTCTATGGTCAGGAACAAAGCAAGGCTGTCCACTATCATCACTGTTATTCAATATAACATTGAAGGTTCTAACAAGTGTCATCAGACAAGAGAAAGATATAAAAAACATCCAAATAGGAAGAGAAGAAGTCAATTTGTCACTGTTTGTGAATGACAGGATTCTCTATATAGAAAACCCTACAGACTCCACGAGAACACTACTAGAAACCATAAGCAAATACAGTAAAGTCTCTGGATACAAATCGACGTTCAAAAATCCATAGCGTTCCTACACTCGAATAATGAAGCGTCAGAAAAAGAAGTAGAAAAAATAATTACTTTTGCAATTGTAACAAAGAGAATAAAATACCTAGGAATAAATTTCACAAAACATATGAAGGACCTATATAATTAAAACTACAAGACCCTATTAAAAGAAATCGAACAAGATATAAAGAAATAGAAGGATATTCCGTGTTCTTGAATTGGAAGAATCAACATAGTTAAAACGACCATATTACCTAAAGCATTATACAGATTTAATGCAATCCCCATCAAAATCCCACTGGCATTTTTTAAAGAAATAGAACAAAATATCATCAGATTTGTATGGAAACACAAAATACCCAAAATTGCCAAAGCTATCCTGAGAAAAAAAGAACGAGGCCAGAGGCATCACTCTGCTTGACTTCAAATTATTCTACAAAGAGACAGTAATCAAAATTGCATGATATTGGCAGCAAAACGGACACACGAACCAGTAGAACAGAATTGAGAGTCCAGAAGTAAACCCATATTTATATGGACAAATAATTTTTGAGAAAAACCAAAAACATACATTGGAGAAAATAAAGCCTCTTTAAAAAATGATGCTGGGAAAACTGGAAAGCCACCTGCAAAAGATTGAAACTAGACTGTTGTCTATCGCCATACACAAAAATTAACTCAAAATGGATTAAGGACCTGAATATGAGACCCAAAACAATAAAATGCATAGAAGAAAACATAGAAACTAAACTCAAGGACCTTGGACTTAAAGAGAATTTTATGAATTTGACCTCAAAGCAATGGAATTAAAAGCTAAAATAAATAAATGGGACTACATCAAACTAAAAAGCTTCTACACAGCAAAAGAAATCATCAATAAGGTAAAGAGATAACCATCCAAATGGGAAAATATATTTGCAAGCAACATCTTCCATAAGAGTCTAATATCCAAAATATCCAAAGAACTCATACAACTCAATAACAACAAAAACACAAATGATCCAATCAAAAAATGGGCAGAGGACCCGAATAGACACTTCTCCCTAGAAGTCATACAAATGGCCAACAAAAATATAAAAAGATGCTCAACATCACCATCTATTAGTGAAATTCATATCAAAACCACAATGAGATACCATCTCACAACTGTTAGAATAGTTTTAATCAACAGGACAAATGCTGGAGAGGATGCAGAGGAAAAGGAACCCTCATACACTGCTTGTGGGTCTGCAAATTGATACAGTCACGATAGAAAAAATTATGGAGTTTCCTCAAGAAACTAAGAATTGATCTACCATATGATCCAGCAATCCCTCTACTGGGTATTTACCCCAACGACTTGAAAACTCATATCCGAAAAACTATTTGCACACCGATGTTTTAGCAGCATTATTCACAGTGGTCAGTACATGGAAGCAACCGAAGTATCCTATGATAGATGATTGGATAAAGCTGTGGTACATATATATAATGGAATATTACTCAGCCATAAGAAGGGATGAAATACTGCCATTTGCGACAAAATGCTAAGCGAGATAATCATGCTAAGCGAAATAAGCCAGAAAGAAAAAGTTGAAAATCACAGGATATCACTTATATGTGGGACATAAACCTAAAAGCATCAAATAAACAAACAGAGACTCATGGACATGGATTACGGACTAGTGGTTACCAGAGGACAGGGGGT
>NW_011888844.1:7086519-7089582 GCF_000151845.1 Pteropus vampyrus | reverse complement strand
TCTCTCTCTCTCTCTCTCTCTCTCTCTCTCTCACACACACACACACACACATACACACACACACACACACACACTCTTCTCTTCCCTTCCCTTCCTTTCTTTTTACTTAATTGTTCTGGCTAAGACTTTCAATACTATATTGAATAAAGTGGATAAAGAGGCAACTTCTGTTTTTTTGAATCTTAGAGAAAAAGCTATTTTCTAAATTTATCTTGTGCTTTATATTTTACGCATTTTTTCTATAATCCTTTGAAAATTATTTACAAATATTTTAATTCTTTAATGTCACCACATATTTGACCCTTTTTACCCCATCTACCTCCCTCCTCTCTCCTCCCTCCACCTTCAGGTAACTACAAGTTTATTGTCCATTTCCATGAGTTTCTCTTTGTTCGTCTTGTTTGTTTGTTGCTTTGAGGTTGATATCCCATATATAAATGATATAATATGGTTTTCAACTTTTTCTGTCTGGAATATTTCACTTAGCATGACTATCCATGTAGTCACAAATGGTAGTGTTTCATCTCTTCTTATGGCTGAGTAATTGTATATATGTACCATAGCTTCTTTAGCCAATCATCTATCGTAAGACACTTCAGTTGCTTCCATGTCCTAGGCACCATGAATAATGCTGCTGTGAACATCAGGTACAAATATCTTTTCGGATATGAGTTTTCAAGTCTTTGGGATAAATCCCCAGTAGAGAGAGTGCTGGATCATATGGTAGATCAATTCTTAGTTTTTTGAGGAACCTCCATAGTCTTTTCCATTGTGGCTGTACCAATTTGCAGACCCACGAGCAGTGTTTGAGGGTTCTTTTTTCTCCGCATCCTCTCCAACATTTCTTATTACTTGTCCTGTTGATTACAGCTATTCTAACAGTTGTGAGATGACATCTCATTGTGGTTTTGATTTGCATTTCCCTAATAGCTAGCGATGTTGAGAATCTTTTCATATTTTTGTTAGCCATTTGTATGACCTCTAGGGAGAAGTGTTTGTTCAGCTCCTCTGCCCATTTTTTGATTGGTTCATTTGCTTTTTTGTTGTTATTGAGTCGTATAAGTTCTTTGCATATTTTGGATATTAGGCTCTTTTCAGAGAAGTTGCTTGCAAATAAGTTCGCACATTTGGATGGTTGTCCCTACCTTGTTGACGGTTTCTTTTGCTGTGTAGAAGCTTTTTAGTTTGATGTTATCCCATTCATTTATTTTTGCTTTTACTTCCCTTGCCTTTGAGGTCAAATTCACAAAATCCTCTTCATGTCCAAGGTTCATGAGTATAGTTTCTATGTTTTCTTCTATTTTGTTGTTTCAGGTCTTATATTCAGGTCCTTAATCCATTTTGAGTTCATTGTGGTGTGTAGTGATAGACAACAGCCTAGTTTCATTCTTTTGCAGGTGGCTTTCCAGTTTTCCCAGAACCATTTATTGAAGAGGTTTCCTTTCTCCACTGTACGTTTTGGGCTGTTTTTTTTTTTTTTTTTAATTATTTGCCCATATAAATATAGGTCTACTTTTGGATTCTCACTTCTGTTCCACTGGTCCGTGTGTCTGTTTTTTTCTGCCAATACCATGCTGTTTTGATTATTATCGCTTTGTAGTATAATTTGAAGTTGGGCAGAGTGATGCCTTCAGCTTCGTTCTTTTTTCTTAGGATGGCTTTGGCAATTTGGGGTCTTTTGTGCTTCCATACAAATCTGATGATTCTTTGTTCTATTTCTTTAAAACATGCTGATGGGATTTTTATGAGGATTGCATTAAATCTGTATAATGCTTTAGGTTATATGGTCATTTTAACCATGTTGATTTTTCCAATCCAAGAATATGGAATATCTTTCCATTTCTTTGTATCTTCTTCAATCTTTTAATAAGGTCTTACAGTTTTAATTATATAAGTCCTTCACATGTTTTGTTAAATTTGTTCCTAGGTATTTTGCTGTTGTTGTTGAAATTGCAAAAGTAATTATTTTTTCTACTTCTTTTTCTGACACTTCATTATTAGAGTGTAGGAACACTATAGATATTTATACATTGATTTTGTAACCAGAAACTTTACTGTACAAGTAGTGTTCTTGTGGAGTCTATAGGGTTTTCTATATAGAGAATTATGTCATCCACAAATAGTGACAGTTCGACTTCTTCATTTCCTCTTTGGATGCCTTTTATATCTTTCCCTTGCCTGATCGCACTCACTAGGCCCTCCAATGTTACTTTGAACAACAGCGACAATAGTGGACAGCCTTGTCTTGTTCCTGATCTTAGAGGGAAGGTTTTTAGTTTTTCACCATTAAGTATAATGTCGGCTGAGGGTTTTTCATATATGGCCTTTATTATGTTAAGGTACTTTCCTTCTATATCGATTTTGTTAAGTGTTTTAATCATAAATAGATGATGTATCTTGTCGAAGGCTTTTTCTGCATCTATTCATATGATCATATGATTCCTATATTTTGTTTTTGTGGTGTATCACATTAATCGATTTGCATATGTGCCCCTGGGATGAAGCCCACTTGATCATGGTGTATAATCTTTTTAATATGTTGCTGTATTCTGTTCACTAGTATCTTATTTAAGATTTTTGTATCTTTGTTCATGAGAGATATTGGTCTGTAGTTTTCCTGTTTTGTGTTATATTTACCAGGTTTTGTTATCAATGTAAAACTGGCCTTATAAATGAGTTAGGAAGTATTGCCTCCTCCTCAATTTTTTGGAAGAGTTAGAGGATAATAGGTATTGAATCTTTGAATGTTTGATAGAATTCACTGATGAAGCCATCAGGTCCTGGTCTCTTACTTTTTGGTGGTTTTTTGATGATTGTTTCAATTTCCATTCTGCTGCATGGTCTATTTAGATTTTCCAATTCTTCTTGATTCAGTCTAGGAAGGTTGTGTCTTTCTAAGTACTGGTCCATTTCTTCTTGGTTATTAAATTTGGTGTTATATACTTTTTCATAGTATTCTTATATGATCCTTTGTATTTCTGTGGTGTCTGCTGTCATTTCTCCTCTTTCATCTCCATTTCGGTTATTTGGGTCCCTTCTCTTTTTTCTTTAGTGAGTCTAGCC
>NW_011888844.1:7083677-7086145 GCF_000151845.1 Pteropus vampyrus | reverse complement strand
AAATATTGTATTTCTATGCTATTTTTCTTAAACTTGTTGATTTTTTTATCTTGAGAGAATCCAGAATGTTGCATATTTGTGTTCAAAATGCTAATTACAGTTATTCATGAAGATTTTTTAAATTTAAAATTGATATTCACAAGAAAAATGATTTTTTAAAAATTTAAGATTGAAAGTAATTGCAGAAAACTTCAAATTAAAATTTACACTTTAATACAAAAAAAAAATCAAATGTAACATAATTTCATTTTTTTTCAAATCTATTCTATATGCATTTCTTTAGCACTAAAACCTGTTAAGAGAACCTTAGAAATGAAATGTGTTAGCCAATGAGATAGGCTAGGAATGGAAAGTATAAGAAAACTTTTAGAGGATGTCCATCACATTTTATTAATTTCTTACTGCACATAAAGCATTATGTTAGACAATGGGGAACAGACCCAAATTACATCCTTATAACCTAAGAGGATTTTTGAAAATGTTCATGTGAGAAAAAGGAGCTGTAGGTATCGTAATGACAACAAATCCTAGAGACATTCAGAGGATGAAGAGATTGCATTGTTCTAAGAAATGGACATCTAGATTTAAGTGGCTCATTAAAAAAATATTGAATTTAATGTTGATTATTAGAGAACTAGGAAGAATGTTTTAGGTAGAAAAGACATGAGGAAAAAAAATTTACTGCGTAAAATAATCACTATTATTGCAAATAATTGATATGAATTCAATTGAATATGAGTTCATATAAAGAAGTATAAAAGACACTTTATACATAAAGCTAAATAAAATTGAGAAGGTAGGTTGCAACATGATATTGGAGAGTCTTGAATACCAAATCAGGGCATTTTAACTATAGTTTTTAGTAACAATGAGGAGTCTGTGAGCAGAGGCTTAATATGTTAAAAGAAATATTAAGGAAAGCACTCTAGAAGTAGTTTTCAGAAGTAATTGGATGAAATTAACATGAGACAAAGAAACCAGCTAGGCTACTGTAATGAACTAGGAATGAGGCCAATATGACCTAAACTAAAATAGTAGCAGTAGGAGTTAAAGGAGAGAATAAGTATAAAGAATGAAAAAGATTCATTTAAATGAAAGATAATTTCCTACTGTTTCCTGAATTTCTAAGATAAAGGTTCTGTGCCGGCTGGACACTCTATTAATTATTCATTATGTTTACAATACAGCATGACATAGGAAGACATTTTTGAGGTCTCCTAATCCCTAATATTAAGAACATGAAGGTCCTCAAGTGAAATAGTCTTTTTAAGTATAAATAAATTTTGATTGCTTCTCAGCCACCCAAAGCATTTGCACTGCTGTTCTTTAAAAAACTCTAAAGTTTATAGAGGTAACATAAAAGAAGCCAAATTTTCATCCTTGCAATTTGCACTCATTGCCTTTTTTTCCAAGTTCTTTGTGGTACACATATTAGAGAGAATGTTATACCACTATATTTTGATAAACAAATCTCAGGTTTGTCAAAATATGAGCAATGTCTTTTCACTTGGGTTTATTTTGCAATCATAAATAATTTGACAGTTTAAGGTTAATATCTAATGTTAGTAAATATTATAAAACTGTATAAACAACTTTCATTGGCTTTAGCAGGCTGTGCTGAAGAGCCTGGATATATACTAGACTAGAGAATAAACCACCTCTAATACTTCGAAATTTTCAATTGCAACTGCTGGCAAGATATTTAAAAAAAGGATTTTGCAGAAGTTTTTACTTGGCTTGTGACTACTTGGATTCAATTTTAACTTTTTACCATTATTTTTAAGTACACTAAAAAGGATGATTTCTGGTAAGTTTTCCTGAAGTTACCCAGAATCACTGCAGCTGATTTTGATGTTGAAATTAGAGCCAAACTACAAGAGCGTCATCTAAGTTTGGAGCATCATTATCCTATCCTAAAAAAAGTTTAGGAATACAATTCACTTTATCATTTACCTAGCTTCTTGTCTTTCTTTGTGTTGGCTGGCATCATGAAATGTTGGAGTTCTTCCATGAGAAATGTGTTGTTTAATTACAACTTTAGTTATCTATTTTGGTGTAGCAAAACATTTCAAAACTTAGTGGCTTAAAACAACAACTAATTTGTGAATTTATATCATTTTATAGGATGAAACAGCAGTTCTACTTCATGAGGTATCACCTGGGGTAGTGGCAGAGCTCGTCATTCCAAAGTGGCCACAGTCACATGGATACCAGGTAGATCTGTAAGCCAGAGGCCTTGGTTCTCCTCCAAGAAGGACTTTCCATGTAGTTACTAGGGCTTTTTCACATGATTTTTAAGGAGTATTCCAAGAGGCAATGGTAGAAGCTGAAGAATTCTTAAAGTACATTCGGAAGTTAACAGTCAATTTAGAGGCATTTCTATTGCTCAAAACAGGCTAAAGGACTATCTCAGGTTCAAGGACAGGGGAAATTGACCCCACTTTTTGATGGGTAGGTAGCAAGATTAC
>NW_011888844.1:7077607-7080083 GCF_000151845.1 Pteropus vampyrus | reverse complement strand
TATAGAATTTAATTTCAAAATAATTAGAAACTGGAGTTTTGAATATTTTTAACTTTGTTTTAAATAAGTTTCTATAATCGAATTTTATTAATGACTCTTTTTAGCAACTGGCTTGTAAATTCCCTGAAAATGTAATAATTGACTCTAAGGACTGGTATGAGCTGAACACATCACTGTTTCTAATGTGTTTGCCATATCTTGTTGATCTAGTCTGATTAGCATGTAGTGTCAATATATTGGATCAGAGTGATCTTCTGCAGAATGTCTATATCATCAGGGTACTTTTGAACTATACTGTTACAAAGATGTTCAGATGGTCCAGGTCTTTTCAGATGATACTATAAGAAGGACAAAAGAGTTAACACATCTCCAGGGAAATATTATGAATACATATTCTAATTGGTTCCAAGTGAATCTACATTAGTTTTGATCCTCCTTACTGACAGGAATGGAAAAGAACATATTCACTAGATTAAGAGCCACATATCACATACCCAAGTGTGAATTTATTTACTCTAACAAAGATATATGTGGCATCAGAGCTGCAATTGAGACTACTACTTGGTCAAGTGGAAGTCTATCATCACCCTCTAGAGTCTGTCTGCCTTTTATAAGGCAGAAGTTGTGAAATAAATTGGCATATGATAGGGACTACTACCCTTGCTCTTATATTCTTTAGGTCTCTAAGGGTAACACTAGTCTTTGCCAGTTTCACTTGAATAGAATATTTCTTTTGATTTAATATTTTGGCCAGGAGGAGAGATGTGTAGTTCCAGAGGCTTTCACTTGACTTTCCTGTTCTGTTAGCTCAAATCCCAAAGGCCAAGAAATGAAAGAAAAATTGGCCAATTTTGAAATTCCAGAGTTCAAGGATATGCGGGAAGTAAAGATTTTCAACTATATTGAGCCAGAAGTCCCTTATAATGTGCTATCATATTATTTTCCAGTTAGAGTACTGGTCTTTGTTTAGTAGACTTTCCTATATTGAGAGTTCAGTCTTCTGTTAAGATCTCCTAATCTTATAAATAAATTCTGGACCTGATCCTTAGTGCTTTCTGCCTACCAGCTGCAGGAGATAAAGGCCTGTTTATAGGCTGACAAATATGTATTCCGGCTTTCATTCCTAACTTTCAATTGTTTACAAATTACTATTAATCTTTCACTGTTTATAATATTAACCATTTTTAAAATTAAATTTATTGGGGGTAACATTGGTTAATAACATTATATAAGTTGCAAGTGTACAATTTTATAATACATCATCTGTATATTGCATTGTGTGCTCACCACTTAAAGTCTAGTCTCCTTCTATCACCATATATTTGACCCCCTTTACTCACTTTATCCTCCCTCCACCCCCCTTCTCCTCTGGTAACTATCATACTGTTGCCTGTGTCTATGAGTTTATTTGTTCATTTGTTGCTTAAGTGTACAATTCAGTGGCATTAAGTACATTCACATTGTTCTATAACCATCATCACTATACTTTTTTCAGAACATTTTTATTAGTCCAAGCCAAAACTCTGTACTCATTACACAATAACTTCCATTTCTCCTTCCCTCTCGCCCTTATTAACCACTATTTGATTTTCTGTCTTTATGAATTTGACCATTCTAGCAATATCATACAAGTGGAATAATACAATAATTGTCCTCTGTGTCTGGTTTATTTCACTCAGTATAATGTTTTCAAGGTTCATCCATATCGAAGCATGTATCAGTATCCCCTTTTTGTAAGATCGAATAAATATTCCAGTGTATGTATATATCACATTTTGTTTATCCATTCACCTGTCAATAGAAATTTGGATTATTTTCATCTTTGCCTATTGTGAACAATGCTGCTGTAAACATCAGTGTACAAATGTCGCTATGAGCTGGTTCTTTCAATATTTTTGTGTATATACCTAAAAGTAAAATTGCTGGATCATATGGTAATCTCATGCTTCATTTTTGAGGAACTACCATACTGTTTTTCACAGTAGCTGTGCCATTTACGTCCTCACCAGCAATGCACCAGTGCTTGAATTTTTTTACATCCTCATACATCATCATTTTATGATTTTATTTATAATAGACATTCTAATAAGTATGAAGTGATATCTCATTTGGGTTTTAATATATATTTTCCCAATGATTAGTGTTATGGACTGAATGTCTGTATCTCTCCAAAATGCATAGATTGAAGCCCTAACCTCAATGAACTTGTATATAGAGATGGGGTCTTTATGGAAGCAATTAAAGTTAAACAGGGTCATAACACAGGGCCCTAACCTGATAGGTCTGGTGCCCTGGTAAGAAGAGGAAGAGACACCAGAGTTCTCTCTCCACTATATAAGGACACATGAGATGACAGTGGTTTCCAAGCCAAAAAAAAAAAAAAAATAGTTCTCACCAGAAACCAAATTAGTTGACACCTTGATCTTAAACTTTCTAGCTTCTAAAACTGTGTAAAAATAAATTTCTGTTGTTTAAG
>NW_011888844.1:7073982-7077557 GCF_000151845.1 Pteropus vampyrus | reverse complement strand
CTTTTTTCAGAACATTTTTATTAGTCCAAGCCAAAACTCTGTACTCATTACACAATAACTTCCATTTCTCCTTCCCTCTCGCCCTTATTAACCACTATTTGATTTTCTGTCTTTATGAATTTGACCATTCTAGCAATATCATACAAGTGGAATAATACAATAATTGTCCTCTGTGTCTGGTTTATTTCACTCAGTATAATGTTTTCAAGGTTCATCCATATCGAAGCATGTATCAGTATCCCCTTTTTGTAAGATCGAATAAATATTCCAGTGTATGTATATATCACATTTTGTTTATCCATTCACCTGTCAATAGAAATTTGGATTATTTTCATCTTTGCCTATTGTGAACAATGCTGCTGTAAACATCAGTGTACAAATGTCGCTATGAGCTGGTTCTTTCAATATTTTTGTGTATATACCTAAAAGTAAAATTGCTGGATCATATGGTAATCTCATGCTTCATTTTTGAGGAACTACCATACTGTTTTTCACAGTAGCTGTGCCATTTACGTCCTCACCAGCAATGCACCAGTGCTTGAATTTTTTTACATCCTCATACATCATCATTTTATGATTTTATTTATAATAGACATTCTAATAAGTATGAAGTGATATCTCATTTGGGTTTTAATATATATTTTCCCAATGATTAGTGTTATGGACTGAATGTCTGTATCTCTCCAAAATGCATAGATTGAAGCCCTAACCTCAATGAACTTGTATATAGAGATGGGGTCTTTATGGAAGCAATTAAAGTTAAACAGGGTCATAACACAGGGCCCTAACCTGATAGGTCTGGTGCCCTGGTAAGAAGAGGAAGAGACACCAGAGTTCTCTCTCCACTATATAAGGACACATGAGATGACAGTGGTTTCCAAGCCAAAAAAAAAAAAAAAATAGTTCTCACCAGAAACCAAATTAGTTGACACCTTGATCTTAAACTTTCTAGCTTCTAAAACTGTGTAAAAATAAATTTCTGTTGTTTAAGACACCCAGTCTGTGGTATTTTTTTAATGTCAGCCCAAGCTAATATATGCAATTAGTGATGTAAAGTATCTTTTCAGGTGCTACTGGCCATTAGTATATTTTCTTTGCAGAAATTTTTATTCAAATCCTTTGCCTCTTTTTAATTAGGTTGTTTGCTTTATTAATGAGTTGAAGGATTTTTTATATATTCTGTAAATTAATCCTCTAATAAGATATATAACTTGCAAATATTTTATCCCATTTCATGGGGTGCCTTCTCACACTCTTTTTAGTATTATTTGATGTGCCAAAGTTTTTAATTTTGATAAAGTTCAATTTGCTTACTTTTTTCTTTTATTATCTGTGTTTTTGGTATCATATCTAAGAAATCACTGCCAAATTCAATGTCATAAAACTCTCCCATCCGCTTTTTTTTTTTCTTCCATTTTAAGCTAATTTTTGTGCATGATGTAAGGTAAGGGTCCATATTATTTTGCATCTGGATATTTACTTTTCCCAGAGCACTTTATTAAAAATACTTTATTTCTCCATTAACTGGTCTTGGAACCCTTTTTAAAGATCATTTAAAAGATTTTGATCTTTTAAAGATCAAATAAAGGATTTATTTCTGGGTTTTTATTTTTTTAGTGGTCTATATATCTGTATTTATGCCAGCGCCACATCGATTTGATTATATTAGGTTGTGGTAACTTGATATCAAGAAGTGTGAGTCTTCCAATTTTCTCTTTATTTTCAAAGTTGTTTTAGCTATTTAGAATTTCTTGAGATTCCATATAAATCTTAGGATGTATGGTTTATCATTCATCATTGGGATTTTGATAGGGATTTTATTGAATCTGTAGGACATTTTGAATAGTATCGACATCTCAACAATATTAACTTTTACTGTTTATGAACACAGGATGATGGTCACAGAACATCTTTCTGTTTCTTGGTGTCTTCTTTAACTTCTTTCACAAGTATACAAGTTATTCACCTTCTTGGTTAAGTTTATTTCTAAGAATTTTATTTGTTTTGATGCTATTGTAAATAAAAGTGCTTTTTAAATTTCCTTTTTAGATTGTTCATTTTTGGTGTATAGAGAAACACAATTGATTTTTGCAGGTTGATTTTGTATCCTATATCTTTAATAAATTTGTATATTGGTTCTAGCATTTTTTTTGTGGAGTATCTAGGATTTTCTAAATATAAGATAATGTCATGTGTAAATAGTGATAGTTTTACTTCTTCTCTTCTCAATTGAATGCTTTAATTTCTTTTTCTTGCATAATTTATATGGCTAGAGCTTTCAATACTATGTTGAATTGTCTCTTTAAGTATATTCTACTTGGAGTTTGTTGAGCTTTTTGGAAATGTAAATTTATCTTTTATTAAATTTGAGAAGTTTACTGTCATTATTTTTTTTAATAATTTTTCTGCCCCTCTCATTGTCTTATATGTGTGTATATGTGTGTGTGTGTGTACACATATATATATATATATATATTTATATATATATTTTTTTTCTCCACATTTCTCAAATGTTTGATACAATTTTTGTACAGCCATATGTCCTTCCATCAGTATACTACCCACTTCAACCTTGGTGAAAGTTGTAACAACGTTTTTTTTTTTTTCTACCTTATATCAGTGGCTATTAATGTTATACCTACAGCTATGATTTGTTTCTCATTTCCATTTATCTCAGGGATCAGCAAGTATGACTCATGGACTGGTTACATGCATTGACACTTATTAAGTGTCAATGACTGCTTTCAAGCTACGATGGTAGACTGAGTACTTATTATCATGACTATATGGCCTACAAAGCCATATTTGCTACTTGTGCTTTTAAGAAAAAAATTTCTGTCCCAAGTTTAGCTAGTGAATGATTCAGCTTCAAGATCTCATTTTAGCATCTGCTTTCTCAGACCAATTCTGGCACCATTTCTTTCTGGTTATGTTCCTTGGGAAGCAGACTTTGAAATGGAGATTAATGTACAGAAATCTGTGAAGGAATGTTTTCAGATGTAGTACTTAAGAGGAAAACATAAGGATAAGGATATAAGATTAGAAAGAGGAAAAAGTAGGGCTGTGATGGAATCACAACTAAGGCCTCAAGGGATGCCGTAAGGAGCTCTGAATCTGGTATGGCCCATCAGACTTGTTCGAAGTTGGGATGAAGAAATCAATGTTTTTGTACTCCCTCATTGATCATCAGATGCAAACTCCCTGGGAAGTGAGCATGATCTTGGGGAAATAGTTCTCTAAATCTAGAGCAGTTCCTGGAAGAGAGCTAACAGTTGGCAACACTGTCAGGACCTGAGAGATTTTTCTTTAATTCTGGAGATGAAATCTAATTACACATTACAGAATCCACTACATGTAAATTGTTAATATTTTTGTTCTCTGTATATAGTTCTCTGGAACTAAATTATCCTTTATTAGTTAGTAAATAATTCTGGTTTCTTTCAATAACTTAAATAGCGCAGAAATTTTTTTTTAATGATTCCATTATATTTTGAGTGAAACTATATAACATGCTACATTACTGAACTGTGTAATTAAAGAAAAATTTAAAAATTATATGCTTTAAAGCAAGAAAT
>NW_011888844.1:7065501-7073257 GCF_000151845.1 Pteropus vampyrus | reverse complement strand
TGAATTCCTGCTGAGCAATTTGAAGGAAAAATAGAGAATTTGTTAGTACATTAAGATACATAGACAGGCAGTTATACAATGAGATAACAGTTACATGAAAACAACTGAAGAATGTTTGTCAAAAACCTTTCACACCCTATTAATATTTTTAGATTTAATTAAAGTTACAGACTTTTGTAGTTAAGCATTTTTTTTTTCCTTTTTTCCGATAAGATCAAAGCCTACATGTGGACTTTTTGGTTTTATGGAATGCAAGAATATCTGTCCTATAAAATTAATCATTTTACTTTATATGGTTCAAGTACCATTGTTGATATAAAATGACAAATTTATTGAGCAACTTAAGTTGGAAGCTATAATTTCTATGATGTTATAGCATACATTTTAACAATAAAGGCTAGACTAGCATTGCTATGTTTATTCTATACTTCTTCTAAGAGTTCATTTACTATTACCACCTGATTATAGTCATTCTCCAAAGAATTACCACTACAAAAAATACCTACATTAAGATATTTTACATGAAAGAGTGATGATATAATAACACTAAAAGATCAGCCATGTGCAGATTGCAGGTGCTTACAAAATAGATATCTCTGGTAATTATATTTCTCTTCTCTGTTGGAAATTACTATTTTTGGAATAATATCAACATAGAATTAAGATTTACCTACAGAAACTTCTCTTGTCTATTCCTTCCAAGAAGTTCTTAGTTTTATCTAATTTAAAAACATAGAGTTCAGAACCTAACAGATGAGCCTGATGAAAATAGAGACAATAACCAAAGGAGAAAAAAACATATATATATCACTGCTATAGAGAAGGGCTATGTTTGGATTGATGTGTAAATGTGTAAAAGAATTTATACAAAAATCAAATTATGAAACCTTGGAAAATAGGGATGGAAGAGAAAAATATTCTCTTTTTGTTGGAAATTGTATTGGAAATTTTCCTAGAAAAAAAGTAATATCCTTTCTCATTAGAGAAATGTAAAGATCCTACTATGTTTAATATTTGGTTGGTAATCACTGCTTAGCTCATGATATACTAGGAATCTAAGATAATTTTGCACAAATTAGAGAGAGCAGAAGAAAGGTTTGATTACTAAATATATCTCTCAAAGTAAGATACAGCACTTGAACCAATAGTAATTAGAAAAATGATGAGCTGAT
The DNA here is from genome assembly GCF_000151845.1 of Pteropus vampyrus. NCBI lineage: Eukaryota > Metazoa > Chordata > Mammalia > Chiroptera > Pteropodidae > Pteropus > Pteropus vampyrus. The sequence continues at coordinate 7,072,085 of NW_011888844.1, read as the reverse complement.
TTATTCATTCGTTTAAACATATTTATTATTGCCAATTATATTCTTGATTTTGTGAGTATAGCTATGAACATAACACAGTCTTTACCCACATAGAGTTAAATTATAGTGGAGGGGAAGAGATACTAAAAATATAATATAATGATAGGAAGTGATTAGGGCCATGAAAACAAATTAGTAAGATTATGCAGTTTCTTGAAGGCCATAGTATGCCTTACAGGCCATTATAAAGATTTTGGATTTTGTTCTAATTCTACTGGGAATCCCTTGGCTGAATTTGAACATAAGAGTGAATTTCTCTTATTTATGTTTTAAAAACAAATGAAAACGCTTCAGATTCGACCAAGATGGAGATCCCAATTCATCCCTGGTCTTCCATATTTCAATAAAAACCCTAGAAACAACACAATAAACAAACACAGGAAGACTTGAAAAGGTGAGAATATGGTAGACAGTCTGGGGACCTCAGAACTTGAGGAAAGACACAGTGTTGAGTTCTAAGAGTTTCCTTATTGCTGGATATATATCCCCACAGGGCACTGCAAAAATCTTCAGCTCAGAAGTACCAATAGATTTTCATAGCCATATAACTTAAAACAAGGTGATAAAATAATAGAAAATCTGTTTTTGGCAATCCATATCTTATTCTATACAAATATCAAAGGGAAATCCAAACCCCAGGATTTCGTCAGGTCCAAGCAACAAGTGGTTATATTAATATCAGAAAATTACTTCTTAGATAAGAGGAAATTTCTAAGAGAAAAATGGTCATTACATAATGATCAAGTGGTTAATCTGTCAGAAAGAAAAAAAAAAAAAACCTAAATGTGTATGCACCAAAAACAGAGCCTGAAAATGCATGAAGCAGAAACAAATATAACAACAAAAGTAAAAATATGTAAATTGTACTAGAAAAATATTTAAAATTTTTGTGCATCAAAGGACACCATCTACAAAGTGAAAAATGAAATGTATAGAGTAGAAGAAATTATTTGAAAATTATATATCTAATAAGAGATTAATATCCAGAATATATAAAGAACTCCTACAACAACAATAACAAAAACCTTCAAACAACCTAATTTAAAAACAAATAATTTTTAATATTTGGTTAGTAATCACTGTTTGGCTCATGATATACCAAGAAGTGAATAAACATTTCTCCAAAGAAAGAATACAAATGGCCAATAAGTACATGATAAGATGCTCAATATCACTCATCATTAGGGTAATGCAAATCAAAACCACAATGAGAAACCACCACACACAGAGTAGAATGGCTACTATAATCAGAAAATAATAAATGTTGGTGAAGATGTAGAGAAATTGGAATTCTTGTGTACTGTTGATAGAGATATAAAATGAAACAACTGCTATAAAAAATAGTCTGGCAGTTCCTCAAAAAAATTAAAAATAAAATTACTATATAATGTAGAAATTTCACTTTTGGGTGTAAATCACAAATATTTCAAAGCAGGGACTCAAAGATATATTTGTATACCCATGTTCATAACAGCATTATTCACCACAAACAAAATGTAGAAGCAACATAAGCATCCATCAACAATGAATGGATAAAGGAAATGTGTTATATATATACAATAAAATATTATTCAGCCTTAAAAAGGAAAAAAAAATGACACATTTTACAGCATGGATGAAACCTGAAAACATGATACAAACTAAGTCAGTCACAAAAGGACAATTACTATATGAGTCCACTTATATGAGGTATGTAGAGTAGCCAAATTCTTAGAAATGGAAAGTAGAATTGTAGTTACCAGGATTTTGGTAGATGGAGAATTGGAGAGTTATTATTTAAATAACATAGAGTTTCAGTCTGGAAAGATGAAAAAGGTTCTGGAGATGGATGGTAGTAGCAAACAATATGACTGTACTTAATGCCACTGAACTGTATAAGTAAACACTGTTAAAACACTTTAATATACTTTATTTAAAGTATATTTTATCACAATAAAAATAAAATTGAAAAAATAAAAATCAGAAAGAAAATCCTTGGAATCTAGGACTAGAAAAAGAGTTTTCAGACTTTACAACAAAAATGTGATCCATAAAAAGAAAAACTGATAAATTGAACCTCATCCAAATTTTAAAAAAATTATTTATGAAGACCCTGTTAGAGAATGAAAACACAAACTAAAAACAGAAAATGTTTGTAAACCTCATGTCTGAAAAAGGATTATGGTCTAGAACATATAAAGAACTCAAAATGCAACAGTAAATAAATATGCATAACATATATTTGTTACATATATAATATATACTACTAGAAATATATATAAAACCCAAATTACAACAGTAAAATACATTATATATATGATAATTAGAAAATAGGCAAAAAACTTGATAGACATACTACTGTAGAGTTGGCAAACAATCATATGAAAAGATGTTAAATGTCATTACACATCAGGGGAATGGTATATAAAACCACAATACACTATTAATGCAAACCAATCAGAATGGTTAAAATAAAAAAAAAAAAATAGTAGTAACAACAAATGCCAATAAAGATGTGAAGACAGACTCAGTCCTACATTGTCAGTGAACATATAAAATGGTTTAGACATTCTGAAAATCAGTTTCAGTTTCTTCAAAAAAAAAAATACATGGCAATAAATACATGACAGAGAATTTGCACTCCCAGACAAATGAAGAGTTATATTAACACTATAACCAATACGCACTGTTTATAGATGCTTTATTAATAATAGACATTACCAGGAAACAACCCACATGTGCTTTAATGGGTAAATTGTGAAACCATGGTATATTCATGCTATGAATACTTCTCAGCAATAAAAATGAAAGAACTATCAATATGCACGATCTATATGTATCTCCAAAGAATTATGCTGAGTGAAAAAAAGCCAATCCAAAGTTACACATTTCATGATTTCATCTATTTAGCATTCTCTAAATGACAAAATTATGGAAATGTAAAGCAGATTACTAGTCACCAGGTATTGAGGAGGTGAGAAAAAATTGAATGTGACTATAAAAGGAAAACAGAAGTTACCTAATAATACATTCTTTAATAAAATTTTACTCTGTTAACATAAATTTAGACTGTAGAGGACAAAAATATATGCAAACAGACCAGTTAAGAGCCAACTGTAAGAGTGGCCTGTCCTATAGTCCTATCTACAAAATTTTCATAAGGGGTCATACCTTGGGTGTATTTTAAAGGCAGAACTCGTAGGATGGATTTTTGATAGACTGATAAAAAGTGTGAGAAAAAGAGATAATTCAAAGATCACTCTCGAGGCAACTAAGTGCCATTTATTGAGATGGGGAAGCCTCAGAATTAGTGGTAATCTGGAGTTTAATTTTTTCATGCATTAAGATAGAGATACCTGTTGGAAATCCTAGCAGAGATGACAAGTAAACAGATATGTGAGTCTGTAACTCAGAATGGAGGTTCGAACTGGAGATATCAATTTTGGAGTTTTCAGAATATGATTGATATTTATAGCCATGAGACTAGATACAGCCACTTAAAGATTTAGCAAGATTCCCTCAAAAAACTAAGAATTTATCTGCTATATGATCCAGCAATCCCTCTACTGGGTTTTTACTCAAAAAACTTGAAAACATTTATCCAAAAAGATATATGTATGCTGATATTCATAGCAGCATTATTCACGGTGGCCAAGAGACGGAAGTAACCAAAGTGTCCTACAACAAATGATTGGATAAAGAAGACGTGGTACATATGTACAATGGGATATTGCTCACTTTTAAAAAGAGATGAAATATGGCCATTTGCGACAACATAGATGAATTTTGAGATAAACATGCTAAGCAAAAAAAGTAAGAAAAATTTGAAAACCACATGATATCACTCATATGTGGGATATAAATCTAAAAGCAACAAACAAACATGACAGAGACTCATGGTCATGTATAGTGAACTAGTGGTTACCAGGAGGAAGAGCAGGAGAGGGGAAGTAGTTGGGGTAAAAGGGATCAAATATGTAGTAATAAAAACAAATCTAACTATGGGCAGTGAACGCACAATATACTAAGTAGATATATGAAATATTGTTGAATTGTACACTTGAAACTTACTGAATTTTGTTGATCAATGTCACCCCCAATATTTTTTTAATAAGTTTATTCGGGTAACATTGGTTAAGACAATTACATAATTTTCAGGTGTACATTATAATTTGACATCTGTATATTCTACTGTATGTTTACCACCCAAAGTCTAGTTTCCTTCAGCTATCATATATTTGATCCCCATTACCCACTTCAGCCTCCTCCTACTCCCCTGTATTTGACCCCCTTTACTGCATCTACCTCCCCCCCCTTCCCCATCCCTACCTTTTAGTAATCACTAGTACATTTTCAATGTCCATGAGTCTCTGTATGTCTTGTTCATTTGTTGTTTTTAGGTTTATATCCCACGTATAAGTGATATCATGTGATTTTCAACTTTTTCTGTCTGGCTTACATCACTTAGCATGATTATCTCAAGATCTATCCATGTCGTCGCAAATGGCAGTATTTCATCTCTTCTTATGGCTCAGTAATACTCCATTGTGTGTGTGTATATATATACCACAGCTTCTTTAGCCAATCATCTGTTGTAGGACACTTCGGTGGCTTCCAAGTCCTGGCCACTGTGAATAATGCTACTATGAACATCGGTGTGCAAATATCTTTTCAGATATGGGTTTTCAAGTCTTTGGAGTAAATACCCAGTAGAGGGATTGCTGGATCATATGGTACATCAATTCTTAGTTTTTTGAGGAAACTCCATACTGTTTTCCATAGTGGCTGTACCAATTTGCAGTCCCACCATCAATATATGAGGGTTCCTTTTTCTTCGCATCCTCTTCAACATTTGTTATTACTTGTCCTGTTGATTATAGCCATTCTAACAGGTGTGAGATGGTATCTCATTGTGGTTTTGATTTGCATTTCCCTAATAGCTAGCGATGTTGAGCATCTTTTCAAATATTTCTCGGCCATTTGTATGACCTCTAGGGAGAAGTGTCTGTTCAGGTCCTCTTACCATTTTTTGATTGGATTGTTTGTTTTTTAGTACTTAGAGTTATAGGAGTTCTTTGTATATTTTGGATATTAGGCCCGTATCGGAGGTGTTGCTTGCAAATATATTTTCACATTCAGATGGTTGTCTCTTTACCTTCTTGACAATTTATTTTGGTAAGCAGAAACTTTTCAGTTTGATGTAGTCACATTCATTTATTTTTGCTTTTAATTCCATTGCTTTGAGGTCAAATTCATAAAATTCTCTTTAAGTCCAAGGTCCTTGAGTTTAGTTCCTACATTTTCTTCTATGCATTTTATTGTTTCAGGTCTGATATTCAGGTCCTTAATCCATTTTGAGTTAATTTTAGTGTGTGGTGATAAACAACAGACTACTATCATTCTTTTGCAGGTGGCCTTCCAGTTTTGCCAGCACCATTTATTGAAGAGGCTTTCCTTTCTCCACTGTACGTTTTTGATTGTTTTATAAAAAAATATTTACCCATATAAATATGGGTTTACTTCTGGGATCTCGATTCTGTTCCACTGATTCATGTGTTTGTTTTGCTGCCAATACCCTGCTGTTTTGATTACTGTCGCTTTGTAGTATAATTTGAAATCGGGCAGAGTGATGCCTCCAGATTCATTCTTTTTTCTCAGGAAGGCTTTGATAATTCGGGGTCTTATCTGCTTTCCATACAAATCTGATGATTCTTTGTTCTATTTTTTAAAAACATGCCAATGGGATTTTGATGGGAATTGCATTAAATCTGTATAATGCTTTAGGTAATATGATCATTTTAACTATGTTGATTCTTCCAATCGAAAAACACAGAATACTTTTCCATTTCTTTGTATCTTGTTTGATTTCTTTTAATAGGGTCTTGGTGTTTTCATTATATAGGTCCTTCACATGTTTCGTTAAATTTATTCCTAGGTATTTTATTCTCTTTGTTGCAATTGCAAAAGGAATTACTTTTTCTACTTCTTTTTCTGACACTTCATTATTAGAGTATAGGAACGCTATGGATTTTTCAACGTTGATTTTGTATTCAGAAACTTTACTGTATTTGCTTATGGTTTCTAGTAGTGTTCTTGCAGAGTCTGTAGGGTTTTCTATATAGAGAATTGTGTCATCCACAGATAGTGACAATTTGACTTCTTCGTTTCCTATTTGGATGCCTTTTATATCTATCTCTTGTCTGATGAAACTTGTTAGGACCTCCAATGTTATATTGAAGAACCTGAGCTAAAACCCACAAAAGCCAATCAAAATAAAGAAAACAGAAACATAAAGAAAAGGAAGCAATGGAAACACTGAGTTACCAGAAAGCAAAACATAAATTAGCTATAAGAAGACCTCATATCTCAATAATCACCCTAAATGTAAATGGATTGAACTCACCAATAAAAAGGCACAGAGTTGCAGATTGGATCAAAAAACAAACCCCAACCATATGTTGCATCCAGGAGACACATCTCAGTTCCAAAGACAAAAGTAGACTCAAAGTGAAAGGGTAGAAAATGATATTTCAAGAAAACGGCATTCAGAGAAAAATTGGAGTAGC
>NW_011888844.1:7065084-7065451 GCF_000151845.1 Pteropus vampyrus | reverse complement strand
ACACATCTCAGTTCCAAAGACAAAAGTAGACTCAAAGTGAAAGGGTAGAAAATGATATTTCAAGAAAACGGCATTCAGAGAAAAATTGGAGTAGCAGTACTAATATCGGACAAAATAGACTTCAAAAGGAAAAAGGTAAAGAAAGATACTGTGGACCACGTCATAATGATAAAGGGAATCGTACACCAAGAACACGTAACACTTATTAATATCTATGTTCCCAATTAGGGAGCCCCGGAATATGTAAAGCAATTACTAACGGAACTAAAGGGAGAAACACACCAAAACACTATCATAGTAGGCCACCTAAATACCCCACTGCCAGATATGGACAGATCATCCAAAAAGAACATCAATAAGGAAATAA
>NW_011888844.1:7063121-7065034 GCF_000151845.1 Pteropus vampyrus | reverse complement strand
AGAAACACACCAAAACACTATCATAGTAGGCCACCTAAATACCCCACTGCCAGATATGGACAGATCATCCAAAAAGAACATCAATAAGGAAATAACATCCTTAAATTACACATTAGACCAACTGGTCATAATTGACATTTACAGAGCCTTCCACCTCAAAATAGCTGCTTACGTAGTGCATATGGAACATGCTCAAGAATCGACCACATACTGGGACACAGAGTTAACCTCAACAAATATAAGAGGGTTGAAATCATATCAACCCTATTCTCTGATCATAATGCTTTGAAACTAGAGATCAACTGCAAAAAGAAATCAGGAAGAACCACAAATACATGAGAATAAACAACATGCTACTAAAGAATAGCCGGGTCAGGGAAGATATAAAAAGAGAAATCAAGAGATACATAGAAATGAATGAAAATGGTAGTACAACATATCAAAACTTTTGGGATACGGCAAAAGTGGTTATAAGAGGAAAGGCCTAACTCCAAAAACAAGAAAGCCCAAATAATCTAATGTTTCATCTTAAAACAATAGAAAAAGAAGAACAAATGAAGCCTAAAGTGGAAGGAAAGATATAATCAAAATTAGAGCAGAAATAAATAAAATTGAAAGCCAAAAAAAAAAAAAAGAAAAAAGAAAGAAAAAATAAATGCAACAAAGAGCTGATTCTTTGAGAAGGTTAATAAAATTGACAAACATCTGGCTAGACTCACTAAAGAAAAAAGAGAAAGGACACAAATAAACATAATCAGGAATCAAAGAGGGGAAATTATGACAGACAACGCAGAAATACAAAGGATCATGCAAGAATACTATGAAAAAGTATATAATACAAAATTTAATAATCTAGAAGAAATGCAACAGTACTGAGAAAAATACGACCTTCCTAGACAGAATCTAGAAGAACTGGGAAATATGAATAGACCAATCAGCAGTATGGAAATTGAAATAATCATCAAAAACCTACCAAAAATAAAATCCAGGACCAGATGGCTTCACCAGTGAATTCTTTTTGTTTTATGTTATGTACTTCAGTTCTGAATCTTTGATGTGTGGTTACCTTTACAAATATGAAAAGGATAGTTATATATACATACAATTATATATTTTCTTCTGCATGAGCCTTATCTCCTTTCCCCTCTGCGAATTTGGATCTTTGAATCCTTCCCTTTTCGGCCATTGTTGTCTCAGTTTGTCCCTATGTATGCTGAATGTTCATTACTATCTTGCTATAGCAATTCTCTTCGTATTATTTAAGCTTCCAATGCCCTGTTCTTAGTAAGGATTACACTCCTCTGCTTTTATTTGCCTGATAGTCACTTTACTCCTAATTATGTTTTTTTGTTGTTGTTGTTGCTGTCATTTTATTTTAGATGAGCTGAACTTTTTCAATATTTCTTGTAGTACAAGTCTCATAGTGGAGAAGTCTCTCAATTTTTGTATGTCTGAAAAGGTCTTAATTTCTTCTTCATATCTAAAGGAGAGCTTAGCTCAATACATTATTCTAGGCTGGTCATTCTTTTCACTTAATAGTTTAAATATTTGATTCCATTCCTTTTTGGCTTGTAAGGTCTGCACTGAGAAGTCTGATGATAATCTAATAGGTAGTTCTTTATAAGTTACCATCTTCTTCTCCTTGGATGCCCTGAGAATTCTGTCTTTGTCACTGAATTTTGATAACTTTAATACAATGTAGTCTTGTTGAAGGCCTTTTTGAGTTGAGATAATTTGGTGTTCTGTTGGCTTCTTGAATTCCAAGCTCCAGCTCACTCCTTAGATTTGGGAAATTATTGTCCACTATTTGTCTGAAAATGCTTTCTAGTCCCTGCTCCTTTTCCTCGCCTTCAAGAATTCCCATCATTCTTATGTTTCCTCTCCTGTTGGTATCAACTAGTTCTTGTATTTCT
>NW_011888844.1:7062310-7063071 GCF_000151845.1 Pteropus vampyrus | reverse complement strand
TGCTTTCTAGTCCCTGCTCCTTTTCCTCGCCTTCAAGAATTCCCATCATTCTTATGTTTCCTCTCCTGTTGGTATCAACTAGTTCTTGTATTTCTTTCATTATTTTTCATTCTTCGGTTTCTCTCTTCTTTCTTCTGATTTATTTCTAGATTTCTGTCTTTGATTTCACTGATCCTCTCCTCCATTTGGTCGACTCTATTTCCCAAGCTTGCTATTTCATTTTCAACTCTTGTAGTGTGTTCTTCATCTCCAGAAGTTCTATTTGATTCCTTTTGACGGTTTCAATCTCCTTGCTCTGCTCATCTAGTTGTTTTTTCAATTCCTGAAATTTTTGATATGACTCCTTTCGGAACTCACTGAGTGTACTTTTCAGAAGTACCATTCTGAATTCTCTGTCATTTAACTTGTATATTTCTTTGTCTGTAAGCTTATTTTCTGGAGATTTTTCTCTTTCTTTCTGAGATGCCTTGTCACTTTGTCAATGGTGTTTAATAGACTATTTCTCTGCCTGGGCATTAATGGAAGTGTTTTTTTTTTTTTTTTTTTTCCATAAAGAAGATTTATTATGTAAAGGTCTCTCTTTAGCCTGCTTCAAAGAAGGTGCTTTTGGTTGGTTTCCAGTAGGTGGTGTCTAATCCTCTTGGATCCTGCTTTATAAAGCTTTAATAATGCCTTTTTAATTTTTTTGTAGATATTTAATTACACTCATTACCCTCAGTTTCAGTCCCTGTTAGTGTTAGTGACAGTCTCAGTACTGTTTG
>NW_011888844.1:7059883-7061244 GCF_000151845.1 Pteropus vampyrus | reverse complement strand
AAAAAGCTTCCAAGAGTCATAGAGTGATTAACTTAATTCCAATGTTTCTAAGAGACTTTGTAGGTGAAGACTAAGACTTGGCCATCGGATTTAGCAACATTGAAGATCCTTGTCAAGAGATGTGCTAGCAATTTTGGTTTCATAAGTGGGCAGAAAAAAGGCTGATTAAAGTGGTTCCAGAAAAAAAAAAAATGTGGTATAAAGATGATGTTAAGTTTAGCAATTTACCTGAACATATATTTTTATTCTAAAGAGGAACAAGAAATAGAATGGTAGAGAGCGGCAGATTTATGTCTGTATAAGGATTTTATATTTTAGATGGATATATTACAGCAAGCCTGCATTTAAAGATAAGACAAAGTAGTTGAGAAATTAATAATGCAAGAGAAATAATTACACAAGCACAGTCCTTGAGTAGGAGAGAAGAGACAGGATCTAGTGCACAGGTGGGATGGGGTTTATAAAACAGAAGCAAAAATGATCTTTCCCTTAGAGCGAGAGGAAGAATAGAGTATTTTTATAGCTGTTTATAAGTTGGTAGTTTTGGGGGTGGGAAATAAGTTTTCTTACATTTTTTTCCTAGTGCAATAAAAAGCAATTTCATTAGCTAAAAATGAGAATATAAAAGGGAATTGAACATTTTAAGACAGAGGGGAAGATATAAAGTTATTTTAAATATTGAGAGAGTAAATTGGTTAGGTAGGATTACTAAACTTAACCAGGAAGTGCTGAAGATTCACTTAATATTTGTAGTCAAATATTTACAGTAAGAAGATATGGCAAATTTGTGGGTTTTTTTGTTTGTTTTTTCAAACTCGTTCAGCTGCTTGGGTACAGGTGTGAAATGAGTGGTATATTGGGTCTAATCAGTGTTTTATTTTTTTTTTATGAATTTTTTTTCAGAGATAATGGAGAATTCAGAGGGTTGAGAGAGACAGAGGAATTATTATAATTATGAGCCAAAGACAATGCTGAGTAAAAAGGTATGATATGATTGAGGGACAGTGAAGAGCTGGTAAGGTCAATAGATAAGAAGTCCCAGCAAGTTTGAAGAATCATAAGAATGGAATAATGGAGAGAGATCAAGTTGAAAAGACAATAGTTATGTGTCAGAGAGGTTTGAACCTGAGATTTTGGACATGATAATTATTGGTAAAGACAAGGTTATGACCATACATACATATGAGGCTGAAATGGATAGAGGAGAAAAAAGATAATTTTAGAGGAGAAAGTAAAGGAATTCACTTAGGCAATTACAAGGGTTATTGAAGGTCTATGCTAGGAACTGGGTGCAGAGAACAAAAATATGTATTTTCTATTATTTCACACAGTCTTTTTCTCAAGATAATGTTTCTGTTTGT
>NW_011888844.1:7056784-7059833 GCF_000151845.1 Pteropus vampyrus | reverse complement strand
TGAAGGTCTATGCTAGGAACTGGGTGCAGAGAACAAAAATATGTATTTTCTATTATTTCACACAGTCTTTTTCTCAAGATAATGTTTCTGTTTGTGTATGTATATGTGTATGTATAATATAAAAAAGAAATATGACAATATTTCTTTTTAAAATCACAACTTCTCCAATGTCAGTTATTATTATTATTATTTTTAATTTAAGTAGAGTTGGTATACAATATTATATTAGTTTCTTGTGTACATTATAGTGAGTCAACATTTAGAGTTGAAGTCTTGAATTCACTCCTTACATGCTGTGCAACTATAATAAGTAACTCATTCTTTCAGTGCTTAAGTTTTATCATCTCTAAAATAAAGGTAATAGTTGCTACTTCATAGGATTGTTGATGATAATTAAATGAACTAAAACATGTAGAACAATTGGAACAGTAACTTACACAGCAATTGTTCAATAATCATTGACTATTATTTGAGAAGACAAAAAGATCATTTAAATTGTAAGATTGTTAAAATGAATTGTACTGAGATGTTCTGAAAGATCTTTGACTCTGATTCCTGACACAGAGTTCCTAAATCTCTTGGAATTTTCTGGGTCACAGGAGTGTATTTTGTTCTAATAAGGTCTCTTGGTGGGATCCTATATAACTTTAGAATGAGGGGTAGTCACCAGAAAGACCAAGCCTTGATTAGAAGCTTGGAATTTTCAGCCCCACCCCTCTACATCCACCTCCCCACACCATTCTCCAGGAAGGGTATAGGAGCTGGTGACTGGGTTAATTATCTATCATGCCTACATAAGGAAGCCTCAAAAAATTCCCAAAAGTATGGAGTTTGAAGAGCTTCTGGGTTGGTGAACACATCCATGTGCCAGTTGAGGTGTGACACCCTCATGGTGACAGAAGTGGCTACACTTTGAACCCTTTTAGGCCTTGCTCTATATATCTCTGTGATACCTCAAGTTAGTATCAGAATTAAATTGAATTGTAGAATATCCAGCTGGTATTGCAGAGAATTGCTTGGTGTGTGGGGTGGGGTGAGAGGAACACATTTGGTATCAGAAGTGAAGAGTCGTGAGTGTATGTAAAACAAAACAGTGAGTTTTCTTTAGACACAGTGCTAATTATTTTAACCCTAAGGTGGCAAAGTAATCATGCCAAGATTTTATCTGTTGAACTTTTTCAAGTCAAATATGAAACAGGATTTGGTATCAACTGTTTCAGCCTGCCACTCAGAGCAAACATGATGGAAAGAAAATCACAATTCCCCAAACTGAGAAGCTTTTCTCTTTACCTGTCCTATAGAAATAAGAGAAATACTATAATAAGCATTCAGATTGTGTCATTAACCTAAAGTTACTTGAGTAAGTTCTGCCTTATTACTGAAAAATGATCTTTAAGATGAAGACATTAAATGAGTTTTGTCTCTCTGGCCTGATCCTAGTCCATTCAACATTGAATTATAACAATAATAATGATAATAACACTATTAGCATTGATTTTCGTATTGTAGTCTCTAGTGACCTGTAATATTATATTTTTTTTCCAGGCACTGAAATATCAAAAAGAATGGTCAAATCAAACTATTATGTAGAGCAGAGGTTGCCAATCTATGGCTGTAAGCCAAATCTTGCACAGGACCTAGTTTTGTAAATAAAGTTTTATTGGAACACAACCACTAACATCAGGTTTTGAATGGTCTTTTTGCATAATAATGTCAGAGTTAAATAGTTGTGACATAGACCACACGGCCTATAAAGGTTAAAATAATTACCATCTGGCTCTTTACAAAAATATTTGCCGATCACTGCATTAGAAGAATGTGATCAGAATGCTGAGATGATTTGGAAAACTGTATCAAATGTCAAAAGTTAAAGTAATTAGGAATGAGCAGCCTTTAGAAAGGAAAAATAAGGGAATGGAGAGAAACATAACAGATGCCTTCAAATATTTAGTACACTTTTTATGAGTAAGAGTTAATAAACATGCCTGACTCTCCAGAAGATAAACATGAGATAAATGGATTGATGTTTCAGTGAGAAAAATTTGGCTGCATTATTAAACTTTTCTTCCAGTTAAACAACAGAAAAACAATGGTTGCTTAATAAAATAGCATACTTTTTGTCACTAGAAATATTTAAGCAGAGGGCAATTCATGTATTAAAACACTAGAGAGAAAGATTTTTCAATACTCTACCCAGTAAACAAACAAACCCTGAATTGTACAGCATACTTTCTTTATTAACATTTGAGTTCAAGATAGGGAGAGATTTCAGAGTATGCAGTGGAGATTGTGAACATTTTGAGAAACAGAGAAAGACAGTGGAAGAAGATTGGCAATGATATCACAACAAAGAAAGCCACAGTCACACTAGTGAGGTGTGTTTCTTAAGATGACCTTCAGAGAACTTTTAAGCTTAGAATAAAGAGACAGAAGAAAAAAAAAATGTTGGTTAAGAGATAATTATCAGTATGATTGATTAAAGAACTAAATTTGGAATAGCAGAAACATCTGCTACTAAGGCAACCATGTACAGTCTATGTGAATGGCACTCTCTGCAGTTAGTCAGTGAACAATATGCATAGACTTACTTGCCAGACCATATAAACAGAGTAGCTAAAAGCAATGAATTTGCCTTCCAGCTGAACTCAAAGAACCGTTAAACAAACAAACAAACAAACAAAACTATTAAGAGTCTTGAAGTTTGAGAAAAAGTAGAGACTGATCTAATTCCACACCTCCACAGTAAACTTTGGAGAATAATAAAAACAAACAAAAAATAAAACAGAAAAAGCAACTATGCCCAGAATTGAAATTCTCCAAGTGTTCCATCCCAGATAAAAGTGCTTCTTTAAGAATTGTGAGAATCTATCTCCTGTTTGCCTACTCTCTATTCATATACCCATATAAATGCTCTGCCCATTGTGAAACATAATCCACAGAGGACTACAGAAGAGAAAACTTATAAAATCTTAGGCTAACCGCTTATTCTAAATGTTATAGCATTTTATTGATAAATGTGGGCACTCATACAAAGAATAACGTTTGATAA
>NW_011888844.1:7051450-7056734 GCF_000151845.1 Pteropus vampyrus | reverse complement strand
TGCATTATTAAACTTTTCTTCCAGTTAAACAACAGAAAAACAATGGTTGCTTAATAAAATAGCATACTTTTTGTCACTAGAAATATTTAAGCAGAGGGCAATTCATATATTAAAACACTAGAGAGAAAGATTTTTCAATACTCTACCCAGTAAACAAACAAACCCTGAATTGTACAGCATACTTTCTTTATTAACATTTGAGTTCAAGATAGGGAGAGATTTCAGAGTATGCAGTGGAGATTGTGAACATTTTGAGAAACAGAGAAAGACAGTGGAAGAAGATTGGCAATGATATCACAACAAAGAAAGCCACAGTCACACTAGTGAGGTGTGTTTCTTAAGATGACCTTCAGAGAACTTTTAAGCTTAGAATAAAGAGACAGAAGAAAAAAAAAATGTTGGTTAAGAGATAATTATCAGTATGATTGATTAAAGAACTAAATTTGGAATAGCAGAAACATCTGCTACTAAGGCAACCATGTACAGTCTATGTGAATGGCACTCTCTGCAGTTAGTCAGTGAACAATATGCATAGACTTACTTGCCAGACCATATAAACAGAGTAGCTAAAAGCAATGAATTTGCCTTCCAGCTGAACTCAAAGAACCGTTAAACAAACAAACAAACAAACAAAACTATTAAGAGTCTTGAAGTTTGAGAAAAAGTAGAGACTGATCTAATTCCACACCTCCACAGTAAACTTTGGAGAATAATAAAAACAAACAAAAAATAAAACAGAAAAAGCAACTATGCCCAGAATTGAAATTCTCCAAGTGTTCCATCCCAGATAAAAGTGCTTCTTTAAGAATTGTGAGAATCTATCTCCTGTTTGCCTACTCTCTATTCATATACCCATATAAATGCTCTGCCCATTGTGAAACATAATCCACAGAGGACTACAGAAGAGAAAATTTATAGAATCTTAGGCTAACCGCTTATTCTAAATGTTATAGCATTTTATTGATAAATGTGGGCACTCATACAAAGAATAACGTTTGATAAGATCAATAACATGATAAAGGAATAAATTATAGTTTTGATGGTTTTTAGCTTATGCTCAGATACAGTTGGGAAAAAATCACAAAAATAAAATGTGTGCAAATTTCTGTGGAAAAGTAACATTTAGCAGACAAGAAAGAGTAACTGAAATTCAAATTGTGATTGCTAATTTTTTTTTAAAAGTGATTAATGGCCTGAAAAAAATAAATGTAATTGACTAAATTTCAAGTTGTTGATCTAAATCATAAATTCAAAGAAATTTTCCAAGAGATGTAAAAAGTTAAAAGACATAGAGAATATAGGTATGTGAGGCTTGTCATCCTCCTTATGAGTTCCAAAAGAAAAGGAGAGAGAAAGGAGAAAATAATCAGTGAAATAGTAGATTAAAGGGCCATGCATTGACAAGAGATATATCTTCCATTTGAAAGTGCCCATTTAGAAATAAAATTATTTCTAAAAACAGCTACATCGTAGAGATATTTCAAAGCACAAAAGATAAGAAGAAAATTATAAAAGATTCTATGAGAGAAAAAAAAAAGTGTCTCCAAAGTTACAGGAGTAGGCATGTCTCTAGAATTCTCTCCAACGTTGATGGATACTAGGAAACAATAAGGCAATATCTATTTAGGCAAAGTTCTGTGGGGAAATATTTCACCTAGAATTCTATACCTATTCAAATTATCAATGAAATATGAGACAAAAAAAAATTCAGAAATTTAATGACTCAGATATTTTATACTTTTCACAGAAAAACAACAACAACAACAATTATTCAAGAAGTTATTATAACCCAATATAAAAGGACTATAAGCAAAAAGATGATGTGTGATGCAAGCAATAGTAACAGCTAAGTATAAACTAGAAAGAAATAGAAACTAGACTTTAATGCATCTAGCAATAGTAGTCAATGTTTGTTTAAATTAAGTGATAAGCTGTTTGAAAACCTCATCATGAGTCTATTACACTGATAATAAACTCACTGATGAACTAAGCATCACAAAATTAGAAGAAACCAGATACTACATAACTTCTAATGAGATCCAATGAGAAGTTTATAACACAATGCATGAAGCAGTCTTGCCAAAACCCGAACTGGAATATTATTAAGCTTCATGATTAAATTACAGTTTTACAGAAATCTAGGTATGAAGCAATGTGCTAAATAGCACTAAAAAGAAGCAGCAATCATCAAGATCTACAAATGCAGAAAAATCTATAGGACGAGTTATATGATTTCTTCAGAAAGTAAACTTCAAAAAACAAAATAGGGAAAGGAAACCCACTAAGCTCAGAGCTGAGTGATGGGCACATGGAGTTTATTATACTACCATATCAACATTTTATATGTTTTAACACTTTTAAAAAATATAAACAACACAAATTAATTTTCTATCTCAAAGATACTCCTTCAAGTAACAATGTTTAAATATATAATATTAAATATTTATTTCTGGTAGAATGTCCAATCTACTACTTATTTCTATAATGTACAATATCTATATAATCATATGATAAATATTAATAATTATTTTTTAGAATCAGTCATTACATAAAGCACGTAAAACAATTATAATTATAGAATAGAATATAAATATTATAATCTTTGATAATGTAGCATAATTATATAACTAATAAAAATAAAGGTGGGGAAGATAGGTAGAAAGATGTGTATGTACTAATTACTTTAATTTTTATAGTATGGAGTCAATTGACACTGTGTAAAAGAACATAAACCAAGACATAGAGTTATAGTAGACATTACTAGTGTTCCCAATATTTCTAGCTCTCCTCTTATTCTCCATTACCCAGAAAACTCTGTATCCCTGCCTCCTTGAAGTTGTACATGACAAATGATATGTGAATTGGGGTGACATGTGTCAATGTTAGCTGGATACATTTAAGAGCCAATGAGAAATTCTCCATGTTCTCTTTCCCTGAGGCTTTGTATTAAAATAGTGGAACCATAAAATTGTAAAGCCTATGAAAGGAGAGTTCCCTGAGTGACTATGATGAACATAGATTTTCTGCTGATCTTGAGTGACATGTAGTGTGAATGAGAAATAAACATATGTTGTTTTTAGTCATTGAAATTCTGTAGTTGTTTGTTAGTGCAGTGTAACCTAGCCTATACTGAGTTGATAAAAGAGATATAGGTCTTTTATTTAATATTGTAATCAAGTACACCAGAAAAACTAATCGTGAAAATAGTTAATGGTTGTTTTCTCTACAGAGTAAAACTGTGGCTGAAGGTGGGGTTGGAAAGTAAGTATTTTATTTTTTATATTATGCTGTTCTGTATTTTTATAATTTTAGTGTTTATATGCATTTATTATATAATAATCTAGTTTATTAGATGTATGATATATAGATATTTATATAACCATTCAGTGAAATAATATATAGACATTAAAATAAATGAGGTAGACATTTATACTCATAGGGAATATCTTAAATATATATTGTTGAGTGAAATAACATTACAAAAGAAAATACATAATATGTTATCACTTGTGTAAAAAGCACATAGATACTTAACATGTGCATATGTTTGTATCTAATTATCTTTCTGTTCATTGTTTATGCATTAAAAACATGTGCAAAGATATAAATCAGACTTTATTGTTGGTAACTTCTGGGGAGAATATTTGGAGGAAAAGATGCAGATCTTTTACTTATTGAGTTATAAACCCTCTCCTATTTGAATTTTTCATTTTAATCCAAGCCTGTATTGCACATCTATTAATCAAAACATTTAGAACTATTTAAACTATTCAATACATTATGAAACATTTACATTAGAGAATTACATATATGAGTATGAAGGACCCAGTACTAAAAGAAGAATGTCATGATATCAGATTATTTTTGCTATTTTCAGAAGATTAAAGTACATTACAAAGATGTTTTATTTTCTGTACCTTCTCTATTTTGTCTCTCCTTTCTATGCTATAACAACAGCCATTTTCTTTTCAACATGAAAGATATGTATTGAGTAGTTTATTTGTAATTACCTCCTTAGTCAAAATGCCCTCATACTTAAAGGAGTGCTAATTTGAGGAAATCATGCATGCAATTAACAGAAGGCTAGAAACATTGTATAAAGGGTTGCCCACAAGAGAGATAGTATGAGTAGAAATGATAGTTCTAATTTTCCTTTCCCTATCTTCATTATCTTTGTCTCAAATCCTAAATGTTCTCCAGTTTTCGGTCACCTATGTTATCCCCCAGTCATTAAGAGAATGGAAGGTTGTAATAGCAAACAGAAGACCTTGATTTTTTTCTCACCATTTACTTTGACAAGTAATTTAATCTTTCTGAATTTGATTTCTTTAACTTATAGTGGTGATTATATGATCATAATGAGGACCAAGAGAACACAGTTTATTAAAGTCTCTTGTAGGATTATTACTTTGTCATTAAAAAATAAAATAAAATCTTACCATTTATGACATGGATAAACCTAGAGGGTATCACGCTAGGTAAAATAAGTCAGAGAAAAATGAATAACATATGATTTCACTTATATGTGGAATCTAAAAAACAAAATAAACAAACAAACAAAACAGAAAGGGACTCATAAATACAGAGAAAAAACTGGTGGTTGCCAGATTAAACGGTTGCAGGGGTTGGTAAAAAAGGTAAAGGAATTAAGAAGTAACTATGTATGGTGCCAGATGGGTAATAGATTTATCAGAGGAATCACTTCATAAATTATACAAATGTCTGACCACTATGCTGTATAGCTAAAACTAGCATAATGTTGAATGTCAAGTGTAATTGAAAAACAAGCTCTTGTAATCTTTAAAATGATATGCTATAATCAATTAGGAAAAAACGATCCGAAAGCTTTTTCTTCAATATCAGGAAAAATGCAAGAAAGCCCGTTCCTGTCACTTCTATTCAACAAAATAAGAAAAGTGCTAGCCAGAGAAATTAGGAAAGAAAAATACAAGGTATCCAAGTTGGAAAGAAAGAAGTAACATTCTCCCTGTCTGTATGTCATAATCTTATACATACAAAATGCTTAAGACTACAAAAATAGTTAGAATTAATAAACAAATTCAGACTCCGTGACCATCGCTGAGCAGATCCAAGTCACACTTTCTAGCTTCCTCTGCAATCATGTCTGACAAACCTGATATGGCTGAGATTGAGAATTCAATAAGTTTAAGTTGAAGAAGACAGAAACACAGGAGAAAAATCCACTGCCTTCAAAATAAATGACTGAACAGGAGAAGTAAGCAGGGGAATTGTAATATGAGGCACCCATCGCCAATATGCACTG
>NW_011888844.1:7047647-7050400 GCF_000151845.1 Pteropus vampyrus | reverse complement strand
TGCATGATTTTACTAATATTTGATATCTAAAATATTCGAACTTATAAAAGTAGAGTATAATGGTGATTTCCTAGGGCTGGGTGGAGAAAAAAATGGGGAGTTGCTAGTCAATGGCTATAAAGTTGCAATTATATTATGCAAGATGAAGAAGTTCTAGAGCTCTACTATACAATATTGTGACTATAAATAACAATCTCGTATTATACATCTAAAAATCTGTTTAAAAGATAAATCTCATGTCAACTGTTCTTACCAAGACACATACACACACACACAAAAATAGACTAATGTAATTACAAACTATTATATAAATATCATCAATAATATATTTTCTACGAAGCAAGACAGGCATCTGCCCAATGTCCTGAATTAGAGTCTTCAAATTCAAAAATAGGCTGATTTCCAACTGCATCACCAACTAATCCTTCCACAGGACTTGAATTTCCCAGCAATTTAAAGTTTTCTCTTGAGTTCAGTGTTGTGTCTGCTGAAAACAAATATCAAGTATGTACATTTACATCATCACATTAAGATAGATAGTCTCAGTAGTGCCAGAATTGTATGGATTTATATGTTTTTAATGGTGACGGAGGTAAATTAAAATGTAATACAAATTGCCACTGCTATTTGAAAGTAAGGAATTCCTATATAATCTTTATAAGCTGAAATGGCATAAAGCAAGGAGTATCCTTCGCTTTCAGAATGTTTTCATTATTTCACTTTTATGAAAAACTTACATTAGTATAGTAATGACTATTTTTGTAAAAACAAAATTCCTGTTTAGATTTCTTTTAGTTAGTGAAAATAGACATATCTTTTGTAAAAGTGAAGTGGCGCAGCATGAAATTTTAGAAAGTAGGGTATACCTGTATAGGTATATGTGTAATAGAAAACAAAGAAGGCATCCATATTTCCTTAGACTATTGTCACCAGGTAAAATACAAAATGACCAATTAAAGGTGAATTTCTGATAAACAAATGAAATTCAAATTTAACAGGGAATCCAGTGTATTATTTGTTAAATCTGGCAACCCAATGTTAGATCACTCTTCTTTGTCATATTTTATATGTATAAGAAAAACGAATCCTGTTCTGCTCTTCCTAACAATAAGTAATACATTACTTTTGACATTATGCCCATCCGTCATCCCAAAACAAACTCTTGCACACTCATCTTTACAATGCAGCCAGAATAAAATAAAGTAAAGGAAGTGAAAATTGAGAAGAAACAACATATAAATTTACCTCTATGCCTTAAGCTTGAAGAAAACTTTTTTTCATTTACATTTTAACTACCCATGGGACCAATTTACCTCTTGTTCTGTTTGTGTAGTCAGTCATTTGTTTTGTACTTCTCTGGGAAATATTTTAACTTGATATAAAATCAAAAGAGGCTCTAGTATAGGTAAACCAGGTCGCCAACTCCTTAATTGTAGAATGACACAGATAATAAATGAGCAAGAAGCGGCTGATTTAGGTTGTCTTACTAAGGTCAACAATGTAGGCAATGCCTGATAATTGCTGCTGATCATTTTTCTGGTTCATTCAGATACCAGTTGTAGTGAATATTAGTATAATTACAAATTCCTATAATGTGTGTAATTGCTATTTCTAATAAATGGGCAGTTTTATAACTTATAAGGCTGTGTCCTCAAAGTAGAAACCAGAACTTGTTTTCCCAGCCTCACAACCATGTCAGAGGCATGCAACCTAAACTTTCTAATCAAATAAACTTGTAAGAAATTTTTATATTGAAGTTAGTGACATGAATAAGCCATCATTCATTCTGGTAAGGATGGTAGCAGAGATATTTAGTTTTCAGAGAAGTAAGTGGCAGAGTTTTAGTGCACACCATCAGAGGTACAAGCTGTGGTGTTTAATTGATAAGTGAAAACAGTACAATACAGTCCTCCAAAGGAGCAGTTCTATGAAATTGGGTTTGTCCCTAACCATGCAACTTCCAAACATTCTTTTTTTTTAGCCTTCTCACAGACTCAGTGAGCTCCTTAATGTTTTAAAATATATTATTTAATGCTTAACTACCTAGAAAGGGTTTTTTTGCAACTAAGAACATTAATTTTTATAATATGATACTAAAATGATATCTGCCAGTGCTAAGCATCTATAATATCCAAGAAATTATGTTAGAACTTCTACATACATTAATTTGAATCTCCACAATTAACCTACAATGTTATTATTATCTTCATTTTGCAGGTAAAAAAATTGAAGCTCACAAAGATTAATTAAATTCTTATTGTCACAAAACTAAGAAGTTGCAAATTCAACTTGCCTGTTCAAAAGCACCAGTAATTTTACTACACCTTTACTATACCATGATACCTTGAGAGACTGAATGCAGATTTCAAGGTAAGTGTTAAATTCACATTTAGTTACTGTTCTTAAATAGTCAAAGATTTAGCAATTTGACATATATGTCTCTTATTTTTTGTGGCTTCAGTTTTTGTATCCAAAATCTTATATTAAAAGGTTATTTGGAGCACCAACTTATCAACAATGGACTGAGAACCATCTACTGAAAAGTATAGAAATAAATATAGTCACACCATCAATGTGAATGGAAATAGAATATATACATAGATGGTAGCAAATCTGGTTAATTTACCTCAAGTTCATAAAGGGCATATATTTTAGAGAAGATAGAGATCATGTTCTTTAGAAGTGCCACAAAATAACAAAAGTGAAAGTTTTATTGGTTAGTTCTACCAGAAGGGATTTTTACAAACCTAACT
>NW_011888844.1:7012895-7047597 GCF_000151845.1 Pteropus vampyrus | reverse complement strand
TGCCTCTCCCACATGCCAGTCTGGCTAGCAGGGAAGGAAAAGAACTTGCCTGTTGGTGAAGGCAAAAGCTGGGTGGAACAACGGTAAAATCTAGAGTGAAAACCAAGCTGGTGCAAGGTGTCCTGCAGGCTGTAAGATGCAGTTTAATCAAAGTGTCCCATTTATACACACACACACACACACACACACACACACACACGTATGTGTGTATATATATATATATACACACATATATATAAATATAGTTGTTATCTAAATGTTTTTTTAATTATCGGAATGCACAATTTTTAATATGCAAATAAACTTTTAAAAATTGAAAAGAAAATTAAACAAATTCAGTAAAGTTTCAGGATGCAAAGTCAAAATACAAAAATCAGTTGTGGTTTGATATACTGACAAAAAACTATCAGAAAGAGAAATTAAGACAACAATTCAATTTACAATGGCATCAAAAAGAAAAAAAATACATAGGAATAAACAAGTAAGAAAATAAAAAACTTGTATATGGAAAACTAAAACCTTAATAAAAACTTCAGCAGAGCAAAGAAAAAAAAAAAAAACAGAGTGAAAAGTAACCTAAAGAATGAGAGAAAATATTTACAAACCACATATTTGATAAGGCATTAATCTCATACACACACACATATATACATGGAACTACTACGACTCAACAGTGAAAACAAAAAATTAACTGGATTAAAAATGGGCAAAGGACTTGAATAGACTTTCTCCGAAGAAGATATATAAATGGCCAATAGGTATATAAAAAAAAAAAAAATTCATTGTCACTAACCATCAGGGAAAAAAAAAATCAAAACCACAATGAGATTTCATCTTACACCTATAAGATGTCTATTATTTTAAAAATGTCTTGATTAGGATGTAGAGACATTAGAATCC
Organism: Pteropus vampyrus; assembly: GCF_000151845.1. Lineage (NCBI taxonomy): Eukaryota > Metazoa > Chordata > Mammalia > Chiroptera > Pteropodidae > Pteropus > Pteropus vampyrus. The sequence continues at coordinate 7,046,697 of NW_011888844.1, read as the reverse complement.
TTGCACACTATTGGTGGAAATGCAAGATGGCTCAGCCACTATGGAAAACAGTATGAAGAGTCCTCAAAAAACTAAAAATAGAACTACCATATGCACATAATCCAGCAATTCTACTTTTTGGTGTTTATTCAAAATAATTGAAACCAGGATCTTGAAGAGATATTAGCACTCCCATGTTAATTGCAACACTGAATACAATAACCAAGACATAAAAACAACCTAAATGTCTGTCTATCAGCAGATAAATTGGTAAAGAAAATATGGTTTATATATACAATAGAATACTATTATTCATAAAAAAGAAAGACCCCTGCAATATGACACAACATGAATGAAATTTGAGGACATTATGCTAAATGAAATAAGCCAGTCACACAAAGACAAATACTGCATGATTTTACTAATATTTGATATCTAAAATATTCGAACTTATAAAAGTAGAGTATAATGGTGATTTCCTAGGGCTGGGTGGAGAAAAAAATGTTCTTTAGAAGTGCCACAAAATAACAAAAGTGAAAGTTTTATTGGTTAGTTCTACCAGAAGGGATTTTTACAAACCTAACTCTTTCTGAAGAACCAGTAAAAGAATAGTTTATACTCAGAAAACTCATCTTGGTATATAGCACTAACTTTTTAAAAAGACTGTGATTTAGAGCAGGTTTAGGTTCATAGAAAAATTAAGAGGAAAGTATAGAGATTTCCTATTTAATCCCTGCTCCCACACATGCCTAGTCCACCCACCTCCCCGCCCATTATCAACATTACTCAGCAGAATGGTACATTTGTTACCAAGAAATTACCTACAATGTTACATCAAAATCACTCAAAGTCCATAGTTTATCTCAGAGTTTGCTCTTTGTGTTTTACATTCTATAGGTTTGGACAAATGCATAATGACATATAGTAATCATTATAATATCATATAGAGTATTTTCATTGTTCTAAAAATGCTCTGTGCTGTCTATTCATCCCCCTCCCAAATCCCACTCATTTAAAACCACTGATCTTTTTATTGTCTTTCATAGATTTGCCTTCTCCAGAATGTTATAGATACAATAATATATTACGTAGCCTTTTCAGGTTGGCTTCTTTCACTTAGTAATATGCATTTAAGATTCCTCTTCGTCGTTTCATGGCTTGATAGCTCATTCTTTTTAGTACTGAATAACATTCCATTGTCTGTATGCACCACAGTTTATGTATTCATTCACCTACAGAAGGATACCTTAATTGCTTCCAAGTTTGGTAATTACGAATAAAGCAACTATAAGCATCTCTAGGCAAGTTTTTCTATGGATGTAAGTTTTCAAATTCTTTAGGTAAATATCAAAAAGCATAATTGCTGGATTATATGGTAAGCATATGTTTAGTTTTATAAGAAACTATGAAATTGTCTTTCAAAGTGGCTGTACCATTTTGCATTCCTGCCAGCAATGAATGATAATTTCTGTTGCTCCGCATTCTCACCAGCATTTGGTGTTGTCAGTGTTCTGGATTTTTGCCATTCTAATAGGCATACGGTGGTATCTCACTGTTGTTTTAATTAATATTTTCCCTGATGAAATATGACGAGGAGCATCTTTTATATCTATTTTGGTGAGGTGCCTGTTCATTTCTTTGATCTATTTTTAAATCCATTTTTTTTCTTATTGTTGAGTTCTGTGACATTTTTGTGTATTTTGGATGATAGTCCTTTATCAGATATTTCATCTGCAAATATTTTCTCTCAACCTGTAGCTTGTCTTCTAATTCTCTTCATATTTCTTTTGCAGAGCAGAAGTTTTAATTTTAATAAATTTCAGCTTATCGGGTTTTTTTTTTTTTTCATGGATTGTGCCATCAGTATTGTATCTAAAAAGGAATAGGTTTTTCCCTATGTTATGTCCTAGGAGTTCTACATTTTTTTTCAATTTGCATTTAGGTCCATGATTCATTTTGAATTAATTTTTGTAAAGAGTGTAAGGTCTGTATCCATACTCATTTTTTTTTTGCAGGTGAATGTCGAGTTGTTCCAATACTATTTGTTGAAGAGACAATCTTTGCTCCATTGCATAGCTTTGTTCCTTTGTCATAGGTAAGTTGACTACATTTAAGGGGGTTTATTTCTGTGCTTTCTATTCTATACCATTAATCTGTCTATTTTTTCACTAATACCACGTCTTGAAAGACTATAGGTTCATCATAAGTCTTAAAGGTGGGTAATGTCAGTCTTCCAACTTTGTTTTTGCACTTCCATATTTTTTTTGGATATTCTGGGTCTTTTGCTTCTCCACATAAACTTTAGAATCAGTTTATTGATACCAATAAAATAACTTGCTGGAATTTTAATTAGGATTTTATTAACTCTATAAATTAAGTTGGGAATAAGTGACATCTTGACAATATTGAGTCTTTCTATCCATTAGTATAGAATATATCTCAATTTATTTAGTTTTTTGGTTTTGTTCATTAGAATTTTGTAATTTTCTTCATATAGATCTTGTACATACTTTGTTATATTTATGCCTAAGTGTTTTATTTTGGGGGTTGCTAATATAAATGGTATCTTGTTTTTAATTTCGAATCTTCCTTGATTATTGTTGGTATGTAGGAAGGCAATTGAATTTTGTATACTAACCTTGTATCCCGCAACTTTGCTCTAATCAACTATTCAGGGACATTTTTGTTGTTGTCAATTCTTTCAAATTTCTACATAGATGATTATGTTATCTGAAAACAAAGACTATTTTATTTGTTTCTTCCTAGTATGTATAATTTTTAAAAAATATGTTTTCTTGCTTTATTGCATTAGCAAAGGTTTCCACTATAATGTTGAAAAGTAGTAGTAAGAGGGAACATCCTTGTACCTGATCTTAGTGGGGAAAGCTTTGAGTTTTTGACCACTAAGTATAATGTTAGCTGTAGGATTTTCGAAGATAGTCTTTATCAAGTTGAGAAAATTCATTTCTATTTGTAGTTTACTAAAAGTTTTTATCATGAATGAGTGTTGCATTTTATCAAATGCTTTTTCTTCATCTATTAATATGATTGTGTAATTTTGCTTTTCAGTCTGTTGACATGTATAGCACTCATTTTGGAAATAACAGTGTTCACCTCTTGAGGCTCTGGGCAATCCTAAGATGTTTTATTAACCAGAATGTTACTTTATTCTCTCTTTATTTCTTTCTGTGTGTGAATTGGTGAGTGTGTGTGTGTGTGTGTGTGTGTGTATGTGCATGCGTGCGTGTGTTTATCTTTTGAGTTCAAGGAAAGCCCCAGAATATTCTGCTTGGACCTTACTAAAGAAGGTAATCTGTCATTTTTTTTTCGGTCAAGATTCTATTCTGTAAGTGATAAAATCTCATTCCAAGAAAAATTTTTGAAAATATAACCTAACCAGAAAGTGGCTAAACCAGTCTAGTATCATCCAGCAATACAATAATTCTGAAAAACTAAATGAGTTATAACCAATAAAAATTCATTTTGATAATTCCAACAATATCAACTGTCAAAGCAGCATGAACAATCACTTTAAAATATAAAATGCAAAATAACAATAATAATAACATTGAATGAATCATATTTTTTAAAAAGTAATAAAATTACCTCTATAGGTAATTGAGTGATATCAAAAATAATTTGGGTGGATTCATAGGATGATAGCCAATAGAAATTTCCAGGAATGAGATACTACTTCTTTCCTCTCACGTCATTGCAAAATAATTCTCAGAGGTTTCTAGTCAACCCACAGGCAAATAGACACTTGTCTGCTTGCCCACAAGTATGTTCTAACCAAGCCTTTCTCTATAAATTTTTATATTCTGTGAATAAGTTATAAATAAAATTTCCAAATGTCACTAAGCAGACTATTAATATGTATCCACATCCTCAAGCTACTTTTTGGCAATAAATGTCAGAAAAAAAATTATGGGTTTTAAAGCTTATTTGCAATTTGTAATAAGAGTTTTGAAGCACTCATTATTTTATAAATGAGAACAACTGTCAAATAAATGTATTTGTAATGTCATGACTTTTATTACCACATGACTGGAGGCTAAAGTCTAGATGCTAAAATTCTGAGTTTATATCAGCTAGATAGCTTTTAAAATATAGGGGATACCTCTTAACACTTTCATTATTTTTTCTTTACCTTTTTAAATAAATAATTTAACTTCTATTTCTTAGTATCTCATTATCAATCACCTATTTCATTAAGGAATCATTGCACATTGGCGTTTATAACTTTACAGGCAAGTAAACCAGAAGTATTAACCTGTAGCTTTGAGTTACACAGCAATAGGTCTAATTTACAAGCTGAGCCTAAAGGAATATGGATTTCATGTCATTAGAGATCTTTTCATCTTTATGTATTTAAAACAGAATAAAAGATTTTAATTCTTTCTCAGAATAATTCATATCCTGTGGATTTTTTTCATTAGGCAATAAAGCTATAATATTAAGATTGAACATATAAATAATTCTCCTAATTCAAAACAAGAGAAGTATAACTAACCAAGAAAATTTTATTATGAATGAAATCTATCACAGCATTTAAAAAGGTACATTTAATACAAGTTTTCGAAACTTATTTTTAAAGTACTTAATTTTGTGTTTTGTATAAATTGGACTGGTGCAATGTTGTTGTTAACTAAAATATTGAAAAAAAATTCTTATTTTTTTTTATATTACTGATCTTTGTAAGTAATAGAATTTCTAATTCTATTATTCAAATTATAGGACATTTCTGTTTATTTCCAATACATTTTTAGACCATCACAATATTTTGTAAATTCAGTTTCACATTGAATTATTTTAGATGGTAAATTTGTGATCTACAGAGTTATCATTAAGATATATCTTAAAGATATTTGAAACAGACATCATTCTTTCAAAAGCAAATTATATTAAATTTATAGATTATTGGTATTTATAAATCACAATTTCTTCCTCCACACCCATCAACACATACAAAAAAAAATTATCTCTGATTTCTGATGGTACTGTCTTAATTATCATTATTAATTTTGGTGAAAAAGGGAATTGTGAATTTCTTTGAATGTATTCGAAAGGAGAAATCCATTTGAAAATACAAAGTATTGAGGAGTGATATCAGAAACATGGCAGAGTGAGAGATGTCCCCAGATGTATCCCCTTGAAACAAGCTGAACATCTAAAACTCAAGAAAAAACACCTAACCTGAACACAAGAACATTTGAGCAAGGGATCTATGAATAAGAGCTACCATAGGTCAGAACCCTGGGAGTCGGGCAGTAAACTGGGAGAAACAAAAAAGCTGACTCTCAAAGCCATAGATTCCTGCAGGAAGAAGGGAAGTGGAGAAGGCACGACAGGTTTCCTGAACAACCTTGCCTGCGATAGTTGTGAGTTCCATGAAGCAGAGCAGAAAGGAGAGAAGTAGGGACTGCAGAGAAGCAAGAGTTGATTAGTACCAGTCGCAGTCACAAAACATGAGGTTGAACCGCAGCCCCCATCCCCTAACCCAGAGGGCACAACCCCCATATACTCCAAGACCGAACACTGTGGAGCTCTGGGGAAATCTGAGCAAAACTACGAAAACTATTGCTAACACTTAAAGGGACTGAGACTGAGGGTAGTGAGCGTGATTGAATATTTATATTTAAAAAAAGGCATTATTAAGACTTTATATAAAGCAGGGATCCAAGAGGCTTAGACACTACCTACTGGAAACGAAAAGGAAAACACCATCTTAGCAACAGGCCAACGAGAGACCTTTATGTAACAAAACTTCTATCTGAAAAAATAAAAATAAAAAGCAGAATACACTACCATTAATGCCAAGGAGAAGAAATAGTCCATTAAACAACATTAACAAACAAAGTGACAAGGCATCTCAGAAAGAAAGAAAAAAAAAAAACCTCCATAAAATAAGCATAAAGACAGAAATATGTGACATAAATGACAGAAAATTCAGGATAGTACTTTTGAAAAAACTCAATGAGATCCAAAGTAATTTATATCAAAATTCCAGGAATTCAAAAAAACAACTGGATCAGCAGAATGAGGAGACTGAAACCCCCCCAAAAAATCAAATAGAACTTCTGGAGATGAAAAACACTAAAAGAGACGAAGAATGAAATAGCAAGCTTGGGAAACAGAGTCGATCAAATGGAGGAAAGTATCAGTGATATCAAAGACAGAAATCTAGAAATAAATCAGAAGGAAGAAGAGAGGAACTGACTAATGAAAAATAATGAAAGAAAAGTACAAGAACTAGCTGATACCATCAGGAGAAGAAACATAAGAATAATGGGCATTATCAAAGGTGAGGAAAAGGAGCAGGGGCTAGAAAGCATTTTCAGACAAATATTGGATGATAATTTCCCAAATCTAAGGAATGAACTGGAGCTTGGAATTCAAGAAGTCAATAGAATAACTAATTATCTAATTATCTCAAACCAAAAAGTCTTTGACCAAGACACATTGTATAAAAATTATCAAAAATCAGTGACAAAGATAGAATTTTCAGGGCAGCCAGGGAGAAGAACACGGTAACCCATAAAGGAAAACCCAATAGATTATCATCGAACTTCTCAGCACAAATCTTACAAGCCAGAAAGGAGTGGAATCCACTATGCAAACTATTAAATAAAAGGAACCACCAGCCAAGAATAATGTATCCAGTAAAGCTCTCTTTTAGATATCAAAGAGAAAAAAGACCTTTCTAAACATACAAAAATTGAGGAAATTCTCCGTTATGAGGCCTGCATTAACAGGAAATACTGAATGGGGTCAGCTCACCTGAAACAAAATCACAAAAAAATATATAACTCGGGGTAAGGCAACTAGCAGGCAGATAGAGTCAGAGTAGTGCAACCTTTATTAAGAACAGGGCATTGTAAGCTTAAACAAAAAGAGGAGATTTGCTATTGAAAGATAGTAATAAAACTTCAGCATACATAGGGACAAAATGAGACAACAATGACAGAAAAGGGAAGGATTCAAAGATCCACATTTGCAAAGGAGAATGCAGATAAGGCACACGCAGAAGAAAATAAACTATATATATATATTTAACTCTCCTCAGCATATTTGTAATGGTAACTAGATGACAAAAATTCAGAACCGAAGTATATGACATAAAACAAGAAAGAAGAGAAAGAAAATCCACAAAACCAAACCAAAATAATAATAATAATAATAATAATAATAATAATAATAATAATAATGACAGAAACGCAAGAAAGCAATGGAAACACCAAGCTACCAGAAAGCAAAACATAAAATGGTTATAGGAAACCTCATATTTCAATAATCACCTTAAATGTAAATGGACTGAATTCACCAATAAAAAGGCACAGAGTTGCAGACTGGATCAAAAAACAAAACCCAACCATATGTTGCCTCCAGGAGACACATTTCAACTTCAAAGACAAATGTAGACTCAAAGTGAAAGGGTAGAAAATGATATTTCAAGAAAACGGCATTCAGAGAAAAATTGGAGTAGCGGTACTAATATCGGACAAAATAGACTTCAAAAGGAAAAAGGTAAAGAAAGATACTGTGGACCACGTCTTAATGATAAAGGGAATCATACACCAAGAAGACATAACACTTATTAATATCTATGCTCCCAATTAGGGAGCCCCGGAATATGTAAAGCGATTATTAACAGAACTAAAGGGAGAAACACACCAAAACACTATCATAGTAGGCCACCTAAATACCCCACTGCCAGATATGGACAGATCATCCAAAAAGATCATCAATAAGAAAATAACATCCTTAAATGACATATTAGGCCAACTGGACATAATTGACATTTACAGAGCCTTCCATCTCAAAATAGCTGCTTATGCATTCTTCTGTAGTGCACATGGAACATGCTCAAGAATCGACCACATACTAAGACACAGAGTTAACCTCAACAAATATAAGAGGGTTGAAATCATATCAACCTTATTCTCTGATCATAATGCTTTGAAACTAGAGATCAACTGCAAAAAGAAATCGAGAAGAACCACAAATACGTGAGAGTAAACAACATACTACTGAAGAATAACTGGGTCAGAGAGGAAATAAAAAAAGAGATCAAAAGATACATAGAAATGAATGATAATGATAGTACAACATATCAAAACTTTTGGGACACGGCAAAAGTGGTCATAAAGGAAAGTTCATATCATTACAGGCCTACCTCCAAAAACAAGAACGAGCCCAAATAAACAATCTAATTTTTCACTTTAAAAAACTAGAAAAGGAAGAACAAATGAGACCTAAAGACAACAGAAGGGAAGAAACAATGAAATTTAGAACAGAAATAAATGAAATTGAAACCAAGAAAAAAATAGGAAAAAAAAGTGCAACCAAGAGCTGGGTATTTGAGAAAGTTAATAAAATTGACAAAACTCTGGCTAGATTCACTAAAGAAAAAAGAGAAAGGACACAAATAAACAAAATCAGAGATGAAAGATGGGAAATTATGACAAACACCACAGAAATACAAAGGATCATACAAGAATATTATAAAAAAGTATATAACACCAAATTTAATAACCTAGAAGAAATGAACTAGTACTTAGAAAGATACAACCTTCTTAGACTGAATCAAGAAGAACTGGAAAATCTAAGTAGACAGATCAGCAGTATAGATATTGAAATAACCATCAAAAAACAACCAAAAAGTAAAAGTCCAGGACCAGATGACTTCATCAGTGAATTCTACCAAACATTCAAAGATTTAATACATATTCCTCAAACTCTTCCAAAAAATCGAAGAGGAGGCAATACTTCTCAACTCTTTTTATAAGGCCCTGATATCAAAATATGGTAAGTATAACACAGAAAAAGAAAACTACAGACCAATATCTCTCATGAACACACATGAAAAATTCCTAAATAGATATTAGCAAACTGAATACAGTAACATATTAAAAAGATTATACACTATGATCAAGTGGGCTTCATCCATGCGCACAGGGATGGTTCAACATATGGAAATCGATTAATGTGATACACCGCATAAACAAACTAAAAAATAAAAATCATATGATCATATCAATAGATGCAGAAAATGCCTTCAACAAGATACAGCATCCATTTATGATCAAAACACTTAACAAAATCGGTACAGAAGATAAGTTCCTTAACATAATAAAAACCATATATGACCAACCCTCAGTCAACATTATACTTAATGGTGAAAAACTAAAAACCTTTCCTCTAAGATCAGGAACAAGACGAGGCTGCCCACTATCACCACTGTTGTTCAGTGTAACGTTGGAGGTTCTGAAGAGAGCAATAAGGCAAGAGAAAGATATAAAAGGCATCCAAATAGGAAACTATTTGTGGATGACATAATTCTCTATATAGAAAACCCTAAAGACTCTAGAAGAACACTGCTGGAAACAATAAGTCAATTCAATAATGTTTCTGGATACAAAATCGATGTTCGAAAAATCCATTATGTTCCTATACTCTAATAACAAAGAAAAAAATAATTCTTTTTGCAATTACATCAAAAAGAATAAAATACCTAGGAATAAATTTAACAAAAAACATGAAGAACCTATATAATTAAAACTATAAGAGCCTATTGAAAGAAATCAAACAAGATACAAAGAAATGCAAAGATATTCCATGTTCTTGGATTAGAAGAATCATAGTTAAAATGACCTTATTACTTAAAGCTTTATATAGATTTAATGCAATCCTCATCAAAATCCCTTTGATATGTTTTAAAGAAATAGAACAAAAAAAAATCATCAGATTTGTATGGAAGCACAAAAGACCCCAAATCTCCAAAGCCATCCTGGGGAAAAAAAAAAACGAGCTTGGAGTCATTACTCTGCCTGAATTTAAATTATATTACAAAGCAACAATATTAATCAAAATGGCATGGTATTGGCAGAAAAAACAGACATACAGACCAGTGGAACAGAATTGAGAGTCTAGAAATAAACCCATGTTTATATGGGCGAATAATTTTCAACAAAAAAGCCAAAAACATACAGTAGAGAAAGAAAGGCTCTTCAATAAATGGTGCTGGGAAAACTGGAAAGCCACCTGCAAAAGAATGAAACTAGACTTTTGTCTATCATCACACACCAAAATTAACTCAAAATGGGTTAAGAACCTGAATATAAGACCAAAATCAATAAAATACATAAAAGAAAACATAGGAACTAAACTCAAGGACCTTGGGATTAAAAAGGATTGTTTGAATTTGACCGCAAAGGCAAGGGAAGTAAAAGCAAAAATTAAATTAATGAATGGGACTATATTAAACTAAAAAGCTTCTGCTCAGCAAAAGAAACTGTCAATAAGGTAAAGAGACAAACATCTGAATGAGAAAATATATTTGCAAGCAACACCTCCGAAAAGGGCCTAATATCCAAAATATACAAAGAACTCATATGACTCAATAACAACAACAAAAAACAAACAATCCAATCAAAAAATGAGAAGAGGACCTGAACAGACACTTCTCCCCAGAGGACATACAAATGGCCAACAAATACATGAAAAGATACTCAACATCGTTAGCTATTAGAGAAATTAATATCAAAACTACAATGAGATATCTCACACCTGTTGGAATACCTATAATCAACGGGATAAGTAAAAACAAATGGTGGAGAGGATGCGGAGAAAAGAGAACCCTCATCCACTGCTGGTGGGACTGCAAGTTGGTACAGTCACTATGGAAAACAGTATGGAGGTTCCTCAAAAAACTAAGAATTGATCTATCATATGATCTAGCAATCGCTCTACTGGGTATTTACTCCAAAGACTTGAAAACCCATATCCGAAAAGATATTTCCACATTGATGTTCATAGCAGCATTATTCATAGTAGCCAGGACTTGGAAGCAACCGAAGTGTCCTATGATAGATGATTGGCTAAAGAAGCTGTGATACATATATACAATGGAATATTACTCAGCCTTGATAAGAGATGAAATACTGCCATTTGCAACAACCTAGATGGGCCTTGAGATAATCATGCTAAGCGAAATAAAAAGTTGAAAATCACATGCTATCACTTATATGTGGGATATAAACTTAAAAGCAACAAATGAACAGGACAAACAGAGACTCAGGGACATGGACAATGGACTAGAGGCTACCAGAGTGTGTGGGGGGGGGCAATGGAAAAGGTAGACAGGGTAAACAGGGGTCAAATTTAGGGGGTCAGGGGATGGTGAAGTGGGTAAAGGGGATCAAATATATGGTAGCTGAAAGAAACTGGACTCTGGGTGGTAATCACACAATAGAATATATAGATGTCAAATTATAATGTACACCTGAAAATTATATAATTGTATTAACCAATGTTACCCCAATAAACTTAAAAAAAATAAAATTTAAATTTAAATTTAAAAAATTCAAAATTTAAAAAAATAAAAATCTGTTCAATTAAAACCAATAAATATTTATTTAGTATTCAATACATGTGCAATATTTCTTCAGGCTTTCTTGGTAGCCTTAGTCTGCTGGCAGGTATATTTGATCCTGAATCATGACTTTGGTGAAACATAGTTTAGATACAAGTAACAGAACCCGTGTGAACTAAATATAATGTGTATGTGCATTTAAGAATACAGAGGTATTAAAAAAGAAACAGTAATGGGAAGTATAGCTAGGCCTAACAGGAAGCTGGATTTTAGAGTTGGAAATTAGAGAACTGAAGTTTCTCACTCTATACGTTGGTAGAGGCATAAAGGGTCTCAATTCTGATTGAAATTTATTCATTCTTTCTCTCTCTCTCTCTCTCTCTCTCACTGCAGACTAGGTGCTATAGTCTGAATGTTTTTGTTCCTCTGAAATTTTATGTTGACATTCTAATCCGCAAAGTGGTAATATTAGAAGGTAGAGCCTTTGAGAGGTAATTAGGTTATGAGAGTGCAGACTTCGTGGTTGTGTTACCGTTTAAGGGCAATTTGAACTTCAGCCTCACCCCAGTGGCATGGGGAGTGGAGGTAACAATGCAGAAGTGCAATTCCCATTTTCCCTCGGTTTTTCACTGCTGACGCGGCAAAGAATTACAGGTTAGTGAGATTTGGGAAAAGGTAAGATTTATTAAAAGTATATTTTAGAAGGAGATGGGCCACACTAAGGAAAGCTGTAGCCTTGTGGAATTTGGAAGGTGAAAAGATAAAAGAAAGAAAAGACAGAATATGCTCCAAGGCGGAAGTGGGTTCTGAGAGAAGAGGGCTATAACAATGCAGAAGTGGGAAGGTCTGTTTATATTTGGGGCTGCGATGAGTGGTTAAAAAAGCGTTTTTAGGTGACTGGCATGTAAGGTCATTTTGGCTGCTATATAACTCCTTGCCTAGTGAGCACGTGCTTACCCAGAATTCAATCTGTTATTAGATTCATGAACTTCTGGGCAAAAATATGATGGTACTATAATGATGGTATAATGAGGCTGAGATTGTGGGCAGGTTAGGGTAGCACCTTCTGCCCACACATCTGTGGCCAGATTAAACCAGCTACGGATTATGGCCCTCCCATTCTTTGTCTCCCAAGATGCAGGAGAGATTCTCTAACTACCAACAGGATGTCCTTTGGGTGGTCTCTGGGCTGGGCCTCTATTCCTTTGTTTCTCTGTAGCTCATGTCTGACTAGCTACCTAACAGTTTGAATTAGTGTCATTATTCAAGATGCTTTACAGAACTCTCTAACTCCTTCCGCCATTTGAAGATAAAATGAGAAGTCTATGACCCAGAAGAAGGCCATCCAGCCTCCAAAATTGTGAGAAATAAATTTGTTTTTTAATAATCTACCGAGTCTTCGATATTTTTATAGTAATCCAGATAGATTAAGACAGGAAATTGATGCTGAGAAGTGGGATTGGTACCCTAACAAATATCTAAAAAAGTGGAAGCACTTTTACAACTGGTTAGTAAATAGAAACTGAAAGAGTTTTGAAGTACATGCTAAAAAAAGCTGACATTGCCATAAATTGACCATTAAAAATAAATCTGGTGAGAGCTCACAAAGAGAAGAGAGCTATGGAGAAAATATCAATCTTCTTTAAAAAAATCTAAGTGGTTGTGAACAGAATGTTAGTAGAAATATGTATAGGAAAGTCCATTTGATGAGATCATCACGGAGAGAAATGAAGAACAAGTTATTAGAAACTGTAAAAAAGTTGAATCTTGTTATAAAGTGTCAAAGAGCTTGGCTGAATTGTGTTCCTGTTCTCATGTTTTGTGGAAAGTTGGACTTGTGAGAAATAAAATTGAATATTTGGGCATTTTTTCCCCTCTTCTGGGGACAATTCTGCAGGCACTCAGAATAGTCCAGCATTTGACATACCATCAGACTCTATCCTGCAATACAGCCTCTAACAAAACCAGGCTGTACTGAACCCCTGAAAATAGAATCATTTCTCCTTATGCCAAGAAAGTTGGGAAAGCACCAAAATCTATATGCGGTATGTGCCCAGGCCTAATTCCTATAGTTCGTACTGTGAAACCTAAAGTTCTAATGAGGTTATCTAAAACAAACAAACAAAAAACATGTCATCAGGGCCTATGTTGGATCCTTGTGTGCTAAATATGTCTCCGACAGGATCAAGCACACTTTTCTTATTGAGGAGCAGAAAATCATTTTAAAATTGTTGATGGTACAAGCACAGAGTCAGAAAGCTAAATAAAATATGAAGCTTTTTGAGTAATAAAAACAAGTAAAAGGCTAAAAGAGAAAGAAATTCAACATTTGGCTGGGCAATAGCTAAGCAAGGTGTTGAACAAGTGGCCTATTTTCTCTTGAATGCTACTAGTAAAATGTGAGAAGAGAAATGATTTAAAGACAGAATTATTAGTGAAATAAAGCAGAACTTAAATATTTTAAAAAATTGACAGCCTATTTATATTGAAAGGAATAAAAAAGCTGTTCAAAGAAGAACACAAAGGGTACAGCCAACTTTCATAAGGGTATCATAGATTAGCTTTCTCAACAGAAGATAGAAGCTATTCACTAATACAATGGGGGAGATTAATCAACCATTTAATAAGAAGCCAGGACCTATTGTCCAAGACAATGGAAGAATGACCCCAAAAGTATTTTGGAGATCATTTGGCTGCTCCTCTCAACACAGGCCTAGTATACAAGAGCCTGAAGTGCAGATTGATTTCAAAGGAGGAGCCACAGTTGCAGGTGCCTCCTCACAAAGCAGGTTTCACTTCCTGAATTGCTGCACCACACTTCTCTGACCAACTCAGATGCACCTCTAGCAGACTCTGGTGTAGCTAGTGCTACATCCAGCAAAGCTAGAGGTTGGGGTGGCACATGGCTGCCTCCACTTAAATTTTGAAGAATGATACCAAAGGGAGTCATGGGTGTATAAACAAGGCAGAAGGCCACTGCAGGGGCAATGCCCAGCAGAGCCATGGGAACAAGGTCACCCCTTTGAGCCCAGAGCAGTAGAGCTACTACTATGAAATTTCAGTCCCAAAGAACTACAGGCAAAATTCTAGAACCTATGAGAGCTGTGGCATGTTTGTGCCTAGCAGAACCATAAAGACAGGGCCACGCTGAGTCTTGAGGGCCCAATTCTCACCACAGCGGATTCGGAAGGTAGGGCATTGACAAGGAGAATTATTCTTGAAAATTGTTGTTTACCCTGTCATTGGACCTTACATTGGACCTTTTACTCCCTCCCCCCACTTTTTTATTTTTCTATTTTCAACTGATAATGTGTATTCTATGCTTGTTCCAACATTGCATTTTGGCAGCATGTATCATGTTTGATTTTGTAGCTGAGCCCCTTGTAATTTTAATGTCCCTAGTATTTTGGCAGCTAGAATTAAGTAATTTAATTCTTAGTTAGGTTTTGTTTACATGTTAACCACTCTTCTTGCTCAACTCCTTTCGTTCTCACAAATGTAGTCATAAGTTGCTGATGTGCTGTTTCTTTGTCAAGCAGGAAGAGATAACTTTAGGTTCATGAGGAGAATTTCTGAGTTTATTTTGCAGAAATGAGGTAGGATAGTTAGCCTAGGGAAGACCAACCCCCCTCCAGAATGGGGCTGTGGAATTTCTCCCTTGTCCTTTACTCGACCCTCTCCCTATTTTGATCTTAGGCATGAGACCACAACATGAAAAACAGGCCAAGGCCAGGAGACAAGGTAGATGACCTTGGGCCATCTCCTCCCCTCCAGGTAGCATGGAAAATAAGCCAAGACCAGGAGGCAGGCTGGATAGCCTTGAGACACCCCTACCCCTAAGAAAACAAAAGCCCATAATTTGGACAGCTTGGGCAGACTCTTTCTGAGTTGCCCTACATTCCTCTTAAGTGTGTACTTTTGCTTTAATAAAATTTGCACTTCCCAGCTAGCTGTTTATCATGTCCTTGAATTCTTTCACACAGCATAAGACAATAACCTGATCACTGGAACTCCAGGGTTGCTGTCCCTCTTTGGATTCCCACCCTGTCGAATTCTCTGGCATCAGAAGGAGAGAATGTCTCCAAGGTAGCTGCAACCAGCTGCCGGCACCCAGAAATCTGATGTGAAAAAGCTTATCTCTGACTAAAGAAATAGACTGCTCTCTCAGTTTCTGGGAACTCCTCTGCCCCCTCCTCCCCTTTAAAACTCTTCTGCTTGGTCTGGAACTTTGAAGATGGTCTTTGGACATTAGTTTGCTGTCTTCTCAGGCTGTTGGCTTTCTGAATAAAGCGACCTTTCCTCTCCACCCAAGTATTGGCTTGCGAACATCTGAGCAGCTGAACTTGGTTTCTCCTCTCCCCACCCCAAACATATTTTACAAGTTCACAGCTGGAAAGCAATTCACCTCCTAATAAATCATTCCTTGATTCTCACCCATATCTGATTTAGATGTTATTTAGATGAGACATTAGACTTTTGAGTTGATGCTGGAATGAATTAAGACATTTGGGGCTATTGAGATGAAATGGATATATTTTGCTTGTGACAATAATATAAATTTTAGGTGGCAGAATTGGAATGCAATGGTTTGAATGTTTGTTTTTTTCTGAAATTTATATCTCAAAATTCTAATCCCTTAGAGCAACCTAAATCTCTCTGCCATGTTAGGATACAATGAGAAGTCTGAAACCTGGATGAGGGCCCTCACTAAACCATGATGGCACCCTAATCTCAGACTTACAGCCTCCAGAAATGTGGGAAATAAATTTGTTTTGTTTATAAGCTACCTAGTCTGTGGCATTTTGTTATAGCAGCCCTAACAGACTAAGACACTAGGTTTTATTGATTTTCAATGTGTATTGGTCAAGCATGGCTGCCATTCCCAACAGAGAACACCTGGAGTTTCTAAGTTCCACTTTTCAATTACCAGTATCTGACTGATCTATTTTATATCAGAAGATTGGGACCATGTGTCCCACCAACCTCTCAGCAAGAGCTGCAAACACAGACTTTCTGAATTGTGCGCAGGGGTAAGCTCTCTCAGAACAGGGTGTGGGAACAGAATAAAATGATAGGTGAAACAAACGATTGACATCTTGAATACAGACCAATCTTTACAATGATGCTGATAAAAACATTTTAGAAGCAAAATAAAGTATTACTTTCTTGCTTGCCTCTAGAAAGTCTGCTACTGCACTCTCCTTAATTAAAGGAGAAGCACTGACTCCCAGATTTCAATAAAAAAATATTTTTGACCTGGAAAAAAGCTGTGCAGAATTATTACACTGTTTTTGGTATAAAGTATATATTTTGTCTGTATATAAATCAATTTACTACATCTTCAAGTCCCTCTTACCCCTAAATTGCAACCAGCTATGGTTGAAAGCAGAGAGAAACTAGTTTACATTCTTCATTTTCTTATTTTCTAGTATTTCCTATTAAAAGAGATTCCTATGGAGAGTTATTAATGTCCTGCTATCTTCCGTAGTTCTACAGCAAATAATTATGCTGTAAAAAATTATTGTGTTAATATCTGGCATAATTAAATTTTTGTCTTGAAATTATGCACTTATATAAATGTTAATTTTATGTATTCTTCATTTGAAGAAGTCATGCTCGAAGATTACAAACTTCAATTTATTCACATAAAAATCTTAGCTTATTATTATTCCTTTTGTTTTAGAAAATATTTCTCTTATATGAGAATTTGAGTTATATTTTCATAATATTTTATTATTGGAAATGATGCCTAGAAATGTGTGTATGCAAATTCTTTCAGGTATGGATTGGGTACAACAGCAAAATAAATAAATTGAAAAAAAATTAACTGAGATGAGAGTATGAGGATGGGTAGGGAAGAAAGGAGTCACTTTGATTTTATCTCATAAAATTAAGGTGTTGCCTGTTGAAACAATGACAGAAAAGGAGCTTCTCATTCATTAAATCAACCTTTCAATAGGAATTCCTTAAAAAAAGAGCTATCCAGAGAAAAGATTCCCCACTATTCCATTTCCTTATTTTTTTTCTCTTCCTCATTCCCACATCTATGTGAATCAGAAAGTAGTTACAGTATTTATCCACATAGAAAAAATAAGTGTAGCTGGCATTAGACTTATTTTCCTTGCTTTGCAACCAGCTAGGTTTTAATTGTTTTTATATTTTTCCCATGTGAAATAAAGTCAAGAAAATAATTAATCTTCTATAAGATGAGAGAATGACCTTAGTTAAGTATGTAATTCATATTATGTAGATAAAGTGGGTGGTCAAAACCATAGCCATTTATGGTTTATTAAATGTTCTAAGTGATATTCTTTTAATATGTTTCATTTACCTAAACTCCAATACAGTTAATTTATATTGTTCTCTTGAATTTTTTTGGTTCAGTTATACATTTCCAGGATGCATACTGCTTGCTTAGGTATTAGTTTTGTTTATGTTTTTGAGATACAAAATGCTATGTCTTGTTTCTTTCTGTTTAGCGTGTCTTAAATAACAACCAATTTGTTTCTATATCTTTTCCAGTGTACACATTCTAACTGGCCAGCCTCTTTCATTTTTTCAGATTTCAATATTGCTTTTGATAGCACTTCTTTTCAAAGAACTTTTGAGACATCAAAACTTTAGATTATTATGTGATTCCATTAGGACTTTAGTGTGTTTTTCTAAATGCCTTTGTCATAGTCTCCTCCAATTCATTTAGTTCTTGCTCAAAATTTTTCACAGCAGTATTCCCATCACTGGAGATAAGGTCTGTTGGATATTTGTTTCAGACAAGCATACAGGCAAGGTAGAAGGACAAAGGAAGAAGGAAAAAAAAAGAAAGGCAAGAAAAAAATTGAAGGAAGAAAGGAAGAAAAGAGGAGAGAGATAGGAATAAGAAAGGGGAAGAAAAAAGAAGGGATGAGTGAAGGATAAAAAAGACTTGGTGACTTGTATATTTGCTAGGGTAAGGGAAGAAATGAAACACACTATGAGGTGAATAACTGAGAATTTTAGAAACAGAAAAAGTAGAGAGATAGTAGAAATAGAGATTATTTACAAGGAAAATGATGAGATTTATTTTATACATGTTGAATAAATAATTCACTGTAATTGATAAACATATAAATATGTATTTAATGTTATATATAACCAGCAAATGAAATCCAGATGACTGCTTTGCAATGTAGCTTACTAATAAAGCAGATTATAGAGTCAACAAAGATGGCAAAATAGTAGGCTCCTGAATATCCTTCCTCCCATGGATGCATTGAATATACTGCTACACAAGAAGCAATACCTTCTTTAAAAAATCCAAAAGCAAGGTGATTCCTACACATCAAGTGAATAAGAAAATGCCCATATTGAAACAGGAAGAGAATACCAAGACTCATTCTCATCACAAACCCCACCCCCGGCATAGCACCATACAATTGGAAAGGAACCACTTCCAATTGCTGCTGCCTGATGACTTGGCCTCTGATTTAGCTAACATCTAGGTGCTGCCTGCACTCTTCCATAAAGAATGGAAAAACCAGTGGACACTTCTCCTGCCTTCTCTCTCTGGCAATAACACCAAAACCAAATCACTAGTACCTCCTTGGAAGGAGCTTGTATGTACATCAGATGCCCCAGCTTTTTGTGGCTGCTGGCTTAGAGACAAGCTCCCAAATCACCTAGCTCTGATAGTCAACAAGGTTTGATTCATGAATACCACAGGACTATAGCAAACAAAGAAGAATTTTTAAATACATGCAGGGGCATCTCCCAGCAGCTCTACACCTGCACTCAGCACAGAGGGAACAAGTGATAATGACCATTTTCCAGTTTTTCCCTGGAAAGTGTTAATCTACATACTTTTTTCAGATGCTGCCTGAAGATCCAGCTTCTAATTAGCCTTTACCTATGTACTAACTGATCAACCCCTTTGGGACACCGACAGGTCTTGGCACACCCTCAACTACTGGAAGCCACAATGAAAAAGAAAAATGTAGCTTGGACAATCATAAAATTTTGAGATAATCAGGAGCTCAGGCTGAACTAATGATGGAGTTTATCTCTTACTTAAGACCATTCTGTCAAGATTGGGAAAAATGGCTGTATTATCTAATGAGAAGAAAATAGACTCGCTACAAGGAAACCTCCGTAACACAACCAGCAAATTTTTCAGCAGAAACTTTGCAGGTCAAAATTGAGTGGGATAATATATTCAAAGTGCTGGAAAGTAAAACCTGTCAACCAAGATACCTGGCAAAATTGCTCTTCAGAATTGAAGGAGAGATACAGATTTTCCCAGACAAACAAAAACTAAGGGTGTTGATCACCACTAGATCAGTCTTCAAAGAACTATTAAAGGGAGTTCTTCAACTAAAACAAAATTATGCTAATTAGTAACAGAAAAACATATGAAAGTATAAAGCTCACTGGTAAAAGAAAATTCAGAATAATATAATGATGTAGGCAAATTATTTATAACTCTATTTGAATATTAAAATACAAAATTATTAAAAAGTACTATAATAATTTGTTAATGGATCCAATATCTAAAAAGGTATAAATTATGACACAGAAATATAAAATGTGGGAGGGCGATAAAAAAGGTAGAGTTTGTTATATGTTTGAAGCTAAGTTGTTGCCAGGTTAAACAACCAGTTATAATATAATAAGTTTTATGTAAGCTTCATTGTATCCACAAAACAAAAACCTATAGTGGATACATAAAAGATAAAGAGAAAGGTATCAAAGCATACTAACACAGAAAAATCAATAAATCACAAAGAAAGAGAGTGAGTTTGGGATAAAAGACTATCCAAACAATCAGAAAACAATTAACAAAATGGAAATAGTAACTCCATTTATATATCAATATTTATATGTAAATGGACTAAATACTCCAATAAATAAGCATGGAATAGATGAATGGATTAAAAAAAAAAAACTACATGCTGACTAAATGAGACTCACTTTACCTTTAAGAATATACATAAACTGAAAATAAAAGAATGGAAAAAGGTGTTTTATGCAAATGGATAAATAAAAAGCAGATGTAGTTATATCAAACAAAATAGACTTTAAGCCAAAACATGTATCAAAAGACAAAGAAAGTCATTATATAATAATTAAGAGGCCAATTTATCATGAGGCTATAATATTTATAAATATATATTCACCCAACATAGGAGCACATAAATATATAAAAGCACATATTAACATATCTAAAAAGAGAAATAGTCAGCAAAACAATAACAATAGGGGACTTTAACACCCCAATTTTAACAATAAATAAATAATCCAGATAGAAAATCAGTAAGGTAACATTGGACTAAAAACTACAAGCTAGACCAGATGAACCTAACAAACATATATAGAACATTTTAGCTAAAAGAAGCTAAAATAAATATTCTCCTCAAATATACATGAAATATTCTCCAGAATAAATTATAAATTAGGGCAAACACAAATTTTAATAAATTTAGAAAGGTTAAAATCACATAAAGTATCATTTCTAACCACAATGGTATAAAACTAGAAATCAATTACAAGTAGAAAATGAAAATTTATATAAAAGTGGTGATTAAACATGCTCCTGAACAATCAGTGAGTCAAAGAAGAAATCAAAAGATAAATAAAAAAAAATCGCTTGAGAAATATGAAAATGGAAACACAATATACCTACTTATGAGATGCACCAAAAGCAGTTCTAAGTAGGAAGTGTATAGTGATAAGCACCCACACTGAGAAAAAGAAATATCTCAAAAAAAAAAATCTAAATGTCTATCTCAAGGAACTAGAAAAAGAACAACCTAAACCCAAAGTATTCAAAAGGAAGACAATAACAAAGATCAGAGCAGAAATAAATAAAATAGAATCAATGAAACTAAGCTGTTTTTTTAAAGATAGATACAATTTTAGCTGGCTTACCAAGAAAAACAAAACAAAACAAAACAAAACAGAGGACTTAAATAAATAAAATTATAAGTGAAAGAGAAGACATTACAGTTTATATCACAGAAACACGAAAGATCATAAAAAACTACTATGAACAATTATATGTCAGTGAATGGACAATCTAGAAGAAATTGATAAACTATTAAAAACATACAACATTAAGACTGAATCATAAAAAACAAAATTAAAAAATGTGGGCAGACTAGTATAGAGATTTAATCAATAATCAAAATCCTTCCAACAAAGAAAATTGTTATATTATATTATATTAAAAGGATCATACACTATGATCAAGTGAAATTTATTCCAAAGATAAAAGTAAATTTTATGGTTCAACATTCACAAATCAGTTAATGTGATATGCCACATTAACAAAATGAATAATAAAATCATGTAATCATCTTAATTCATGCATAAAAACATTTGTCAAAATTCACCATCTTTTCAGGATAAAAACTCTCAACAAATTGGATATAGAGAGAATGTACCTCTGATGCAAGACAGGGCAAATTACCCCAAGTTGTGGGGGAGACCAAGTCTCGTACCAAGAAAAGAGAGTCCTTTGACGGAGACTGTAGAAAGAATTCAACACACACACCGAAGTCAAAAGGAAAGTTGATTAGAAAAGAGACAACAATCCACAGACAGAATGTGGTGTCCTCTAAGAGGCAGAGAGTGAGAGAGCCTAAGAGAGATGTGGACAGTAAGAGAGACAGAGTAAAAAGTACCGAGAGAAAGACAGTGAGAGGGCCCTGGAGAAAAAGATTGAGAGGGGAGGGACCCTGAATGTTCAGGGAATCCAGTTTACATATCATTCCTTAGTTCCTGTGAGTTACAGTTTAAAGGCTTTGTTTACCCATTTTTTTTTTGACATGGACATACAGTGAGGAAGGGGAAGAGGAAGAGCATGTAGCCTATAAAGGTAAGAATATGTAGCGTGAACAGCCTGCTAGCACTTCCCAGCCTTTAACCCATAAGTTCCCTATGGTTTTTAGCCATAGAGAATGAATAATTTTATTTGTGTAGAGCAGCCACTTAAAGACTGTTTTTCCTGTTTCTCCTTCACAAGTATAGGAAATGGGTTGTTAACAATAACAGCAGAAGTCTTCCTTTTTTCAGCTCTATAGCAAGGCAGGTGTCCCCATGGCCTTGCTATAGAGCTGATCAGCATATTGCAGTCTCTGAATGTAGCTTGAATTAACATTTCAGTTGTCTTGCCTCCTTTCTATATTACCTCAACATAATAAAGTCCATATATGACCAGTTCACAGCTAACATATTCAGTGGTTAAAAGCTAAAGCTTTTCCTCTAAGATCAGGAACAAGACAAAAATAACCACTCTTGACACTTTTATTAATCATAGTACTGGAAGTCCTAGTCAGAGCAATTAGGCAAGACAAAGAAATAAAGGCACTCAAGTTGCAAAATAAGAATAAAATGTTCTCTATTTGCAGATGGCCTGATATTATAGATAGAATACCCTAAAGATTCCACCAAGAATTGTT
Source organism: Pteropus vampyrus (assembly GCF_000151845.1). Classification (NCBI taxonomy): domain Eukaryota; kingdom Metazoa; phylum Chordata; class Mammalia; order Chiroptera; family Pteropodidae; genus Pteropus; species Pteropus vampyrus. The sequence continues at coordinate 7,023,912 of NW_011888844.1, read as the reverse complement.
AGAACTAATGAAAGAATTCAGTATAGTTACAATGTTAGGCAGCTAGTCAGACTTGAGCAACAAGGGGAACAAAGGAATAGGAGCCCAGCTTAGAGATCGTCCAAAGAACACCCCAATGATAGTAGAATTCTGGGTATGCATATGCACACTAGGCAAAGAGTTATATAGCAGCCAAGTGTCAATCAAAATGACCTCACTTGTCAATTGCCTAGGAATGCCTTTGGAACCACCCATTACAGCCCAAATATAATGCAGACATTCCCAATTTAGGGTCCTTTTGTCCCTTTTTTTGTTGTTGATTGTTGTTACAGAGCTTGGTTATAGCTCTTCACTGAAACCATATGCCTACTTGGGGCATGCTTTGTCTTTCTAAAATATACTTTGAATAAATATTTTCTAAATCTCACTGACCTGTGATTCTTCACTGTGTCAATGAAGAAGAACCGAGAAAAAATGCAAACTAAATTTCTGTGCCATTATCCCTCCCTCCCCCACCCCCTTTTGTCGCTGGGGTGATGCCGAACTCTGATCAGTCCTAATGGTAACAGCAACATACAAAATGAATACACAAAAAAATTATCTTATTTCTATACACTAACAAGAAACTATAAGAAAGAGAAATTTAAAAAACAATCCCATTAAAATAACATAAAAAAAACTTAGAAATAAACTTAACCAAAAAGATTAAAGTTCTGCACACTGAAAACTATAACATATATAAGAAATTGACAAAGACACCAATAAATGGAATAGTATTTTGTGCTAATGGATTAGAAGAAATAATATTGTTAATAAGTCCTCACTACACAAAGCAATCTAAATATTCTATGCAATCCCTATCGCAATTCCATCACGTTTTTCACATAAATAGATTAAAAAAATAAGTTTCTGTGAAAACACAAAAGACCCCGAATAGCCAATAAATATTGAGGAAAACTGGAGTCATCAAAATTCCTGATTTCAGAGGGAAAAAAATGACGTAGATAATAGAGGCTCTGTTTACCCCTCTGGCGACCTAATCAAAGTTGTGACAAACGAGGAACAAACAGCAAGGAAAATCACCTGGGATCTAGATGAACAAACCATACAACTAGAGAGAAATTCAAGAAATCACCCTGCAACGGCAGAAGGTAGAACAGGGTGAGGACACGGGGCTGCTCGGTCTGGAGCTGCTGAATGAGATGGAGGCTGCAGCAGTGGCAGCAGCAGCTGAAGAAGCCTCTTAAAGGGGCCGTCCGTGAACGGACTTTTGCATTGATGGACCTGCTTGCTCTGAGCACCAGTGCAGGCTGGGCTGCGCAGGGGGCACCAAGGACTTACAGAGGGATGCTGAGTTGTCAGAGTGAGGAATCAGGCAAGACTCACTCTGTACAGAAGTGCTGGCTGGCGGTATAGATTGTTCTTCTGTTGAGCTCTTCCTCTCCCAGTGTGTAGACTCGATGCCACCATAGCTGAGACATCATCAAACTGGATAACAGAGATCACTCCGCCCAGAGGATTCCCCAAAATTCCACCTCCCTAATTCATGGCCCTACCCAAGCCACATTCAGTCATGTCCTCGGCGAGTCTTATGCCACTTGCTGAGTAGCTCCAAGACCCACACGGGTGGCAGCTGACCTCGGCTTCTGGTGTGGCCTCTTGAGGCAACTATAAGCACAGCATGTGTGGATTGTTTGCTGAATCTTAACAAGTGGCACCAGAGGGGCTCAGGCTGGGGCTAAACTTGGCCTGCAGCTGAACCCCTCTCAGGATTGTGCCGCTGGACACCTACTACACAAAGCCATACAAATAAGACCGGGAGACTTAGGAACTTTGATTATTACAAAGAAACAGACACAGAAAGGCAGACAAAATGGGAAGACAAAGAAGCAGAAACCATATGAAAGAATAGAACACAAAATAAAGAAAAATGGAGTCAAGCAATCTAACAGATGCGGAGTTCAAAACACTGATTATAAAGATGCTCAATGAAATTAAGGGAAGTGTAAATGAACTCAGTGACAACTTTAATGAAGAAATTAAAAAAAAAAACACACACATAAAAATGGAAATGGAAATTATAAAAGAGAACCAGTCAGAAATGAAGAAAACATTATCTGAGATGAAGAGTATATTCGAGGGAATCAACAGAGTGAATGAAGAAGATCAAACCACTAATATAGAGAGTGGGGAAGCCAACGACACCCAACAGAGCAGCAAGAAAAAAGTAACCAAGAATATAATAATAATTTAAGGAGCCTATAGGACAAAATTAATATGTAATTACATATTACAAAATATGTAATAACATCCATATCATAGGGGTATCTGAAGAGGGAGAACAAGAAGTTGAATATATATTTGAAGAAATAATGATGAAAAACTTCCCCAGCATGGTTAAGGAAATAGACATACAACCCAGGAAGCTCAGAAAGTCCCCCAAAAAATGAACCTAAAGAGGCCCATACCAAGAAACGTCATAATTAAAATTCCAAAGGTTAAATACAAAGAGAGAATCTTAAAAGCAGCAAGAGAAAAGCAATGAGTCACCTACAAGGGAGCTCCCATAAGACTGGCAGCCAATTTCTCAACAGAAATTTTGCAGTACAGAAGGGCCTGGCACAAAATATTCAAAGAGTTGAAAATCCAGAATATCCAACCAAGAATACTTTATCCAGTAAAGGTATCATTTAGAGTCGAAGGACATATAAAGAAATTCCTAGACAAAAATAGGCTAAAGGAATTCATTAACACCAAGCCAGTATTACAGAAACTACTGGAGGGACTTCTTTAAGAAGAAAAAAACATGTATCAAAATCATGAATAAATAATGGCAATAACTACATATTTATCAAAAAGTACCTCAAATGGAAAAGAATTAAGTGTTGCGACCAAAACTAGTGAAGCTAAATGGATAAGAAAACAAGACCCCTACATATGTCTACAAGACACTCACTTCAGATTAAAAGACACACACAGACTAAAAGGAAGGGAATGGAAAAAGATATTGCCTTGGTGGACTTAGAGAGTCCATCAATTGCACTGAATAAAGTATGTCAGATAGAGAAAGACAAATACCACATGATTTCACATACATGTGGAATCTAAAGAACAAAATAAACAATAACAAAAACAGGAAAAAAACTCATACAGAGAATATTTTGAGGTCTACTAGACAAGAAGGGGCATTAGGGGACTGTGAAAAAGGGAAAAGGGATTAAGAAGTACAAATGGATAGATACAGAATAGTCATGGAGATATAAAGTGTAGTATAAGAAAAATAGTCAACGATGTTGTAAAAAATATGTAATGAGGAAGAGGGGTACCTGATTTAGTGAGATAATCACTTTGTGAGTTATATAGATCTCTAATTAGTATGCTCTACAATTGAAACCGGTATATTATTATATACCAACTATAATTGAATAAAAACTCATTGAATTGTAAACGTAAATATGAGCAACTAAGAGTCTATTATACTTTAGTAAAGCTGGGGAAAAATCTCTTAAAACTTCATAAACAAAGTAAAAACTTAGCTTTTATAATCTATTTATCTACATTTATATTTTTTAAGTTTGTGTAACCACTATTTTACATTTTAACATTTAGTACATATAACAAAGATTTTATTTTAGCATTTGAAAACAAAGGGTATAAAAGCAAAATAACTATTTTAGTGGTATCATATTGAGTTATTTTCTGGAAACAAAATAAATATAATTAAATCCTAGTTCATAACTATCAGAATAAAATAAGGCTTTCAAAAAAGGTTAACCAGAAGTTCAAAAAGGGTGAGTGGGGGGCGGGGGGGGGGGCGGATAGCACAGTTGAGGTTTTTATTTCCAGCTCTAGTCCAACAAAGAAATAAGGTAGACTGAAAGAGGATGTGGGCCTGTGACAATAACATTCCACCTATCTCTTGCATGAGCCAAATGATTGCAAAATCTGCATGCAAATATTGACTAATAGGTGGGATTGGTGAGGCAAGAGGCCCTAGACTAGAGCTCTGTGAAGTCTATATTTCCTGATACTCTTTCTGTTGCATCAATAAAACCCACCGCACAAAGGATATAAATTAGAGTGATTTTTTTAAAGTTTTTTTTTGTCTTAATTAAGCAGAGATAATTTTTTAGTTTTTACTTTCAGCTCTATAAAGGCATACCTTAGAGATATTGTACGTTTGATTCCAGACCACTGCAATAAAGTGACTATTTTAACAAAGGAAGTCACATGAATTTTTGCTTTCTCAGTGCACATAAAAGTTATGTTTACATCATACTATAGTCTATTTAAAAAATAATGTACTGTACAACTTAATTTAAAAAATATTTTATTGCTAACCATCATCTGATCCTTCACTGAGTAATAATCTTTTCACTGGTAAGGGTCTTGCCTCAATATTGTTGACTACTAAGTAGTCGACAATATTATTTCTTTAATAATAAGACTTGAAAGTACAAAGTACAAATTAGGATAGTGGTTGCTGAAGGCTGGGGGTGGCTGTGGCAATTTCTTAAAATAAGACAACAATTGAGGTTGCTGCATCAATTGACTCTTCCATCCATGAGTGATTTCTCTGTAGTCTGTGATGATGTTTGATAGCATTTTACCCACAATAGAACTTTCAAAATTTGAGTCAATCCTCTCAAACCTCTGCTTTATCAAATAAATTACATAATATTCTAAATCCTTTTTTGTCATTTCAACAATTTTTCACCAGACGCGGATTCCCTCTCAAGAAACCACTTTTTAATTTCATCCAAAAGAAGCAACTCCTCATCCTTTAATTTTTTTTCACAAGATTGCAGTAATTCAGTCACATCTTCAGGCTTCATTTCTAATTCTAGTTATTTTGCTATTTCCACTACATCTGCAATTACTTCTTCCACTGATGTCTTGAGCCCCTGAAAGTCATCCCAAAAGGGTTGGGATTACATTCTTCATAACTACTTTTCATGCTGATATTTTGACCTCTTCTCATGAATCACAAATGCTCTTAATGGCATCTAGAATGGCAAATCTCTTCTAGAAGTTTTTCAGTTTACTTCCCCCAGATCCGTACAATCACTATGTATGGCATATATAGTCTTACAAAATGTATTTCTTTAATAATAAGACTTGAAAGTACAAATTACTTTTTGATCCATGAGCTGCAGAATGTTGTGTTAACAGGCATGGAAACAACATTAATCTCATTGTACATCTCCATTAGAGCTTTTGGGTGACCAGATGCATTATCAAAGAGCAGTAATATTTTGAAAGAAATATATGCACATTTTTTTCTGAACAGTAGGTCTCAACAGTGGGCTTAAAATATTCACTCAAACATAATGTAAACAGATGCGCTGTCATCCAGGCATTTTTGTCCCATTTACAAAGTACAGGCAGACTAGATTTAGCATAATTCTTAAGAGTCCTAGGATTTTTGGAATGGTAAATAAGCATTGGCTTCAACTTAAAGTCACCAGCTGCATTAGCCTGTAACAAGGGAGTCAGCCTGTCTTTTGAAGCTTTGAAGTCAGACATTGACTTCTCCTCCCTGGCTATGAAAATCCTAGATGACATCTTTTTAAAAAGAGCTGTTTTGTCTCCATTGAAAATCTGTTGTTTCTTGTATCCAGCTTCATTAATTATCTTAGCTAAACATTCTGAATAATTTGCTGCAGCTTCTACATCAGCACTTGCCACTTCACCTTGCTCTTTTATGTTATAGACATGGCATAGCAATCAACTTCATGAACCAGTCATTGCTAACTTCAAACTTTTCTTCTGCAGCTTTCTCACTTACATCAGACTTCGTAGAATTAAAGAAAGTTGGGGCCTGGCTCTGGATTAAGCTTTGGCTTAGGGAAATGCTGTGGCTGGTTTGATCTATCCAGACCATTGAAACTTTCTCCATTTCAGCAGTAAGGCTGTTTTACTTTCTTATCATTTGTCTGTTCACTGGAATAGCACTTTTAAGTTCCTTCAAGAACGTTTCTTTTAAATTGACAATTTGGCTAACTATTTTGTGCAAGAGGCCTAGCTTTTGGACTATCTTGACTTTCAACATGCCTTTATCACTAAGCTTAATCACACTTGGAAGCTATTGTAGGGTTATTAGTCGGCCTAATTTTAATATTGTTATGTATCAGAGAATAGGAAAGCCTGAGGAGAGGGAGAGAGACAGAATGGTTGGTCCATTGAGCAGTCAGAATATGCACAGTATTTATCAATTAAGTTTGCCATCTTATATAGCCACAGTTTTTGGTGCCCCAAAACGGTTGCAATAGTAACATTAAAGATCACTGGTCAAAGATCATCATAACAAATATAATAATAATAATAATAATAATAATAACAACAACAATAATAATAAATAACAATAACAACAATAATAATAATAATAATAATAAAGTTTGAAATATTGAGAGAATTAGCTAAATCTGCCAGAGACACGAAGTGAGCAAATACTGTTAGAAAAATTGTGTGATAGACTTGCTAGATGCAAGGTTGCCACAAACCTTCAGTTTGTAAAAAATACAACTTCTATGAGACACAATAAAACAACATATGCCTATAGGTTTATTTTTCTTTAATTAAGAGCTTTCAAAGTTTTTATATAGTTATGTTTCACTTAACAATAGGGATACTTCTGACTAATGCATTGTTAGGCGATTTTGTCATCGTGGAATCATAGAGTGTACTTATACAAACCTAGATAGTATATCCTACTACTGTAATTGTATGTGTTATATATGCATTTGACTGGCAAAACAATGTGTTTGTTTACACCAAGATCACTACAAACACAGGATAAATATATTGTACTACAATATTATGGCAGCTATGACATCATAAGGTAATAGAAGTTTTTTCAGCTCTATTATAATTTGATGGGACCACCATCATATATGCAAACCATCTCTGACCAAAATATTGTTATGTGTCACATTCTTATACTTAACAGTCCTGGTGGCATAAGCTTATCTCCTCCATGTTTTCCATAGAACTTACCTCAAGCAGGAATCAAATATCAGTCTTCACTACAATTTCAAGTGTGAATGTTTAGCCAACACCCAATGTGCTTTTTATAGAAATATGAAAGACATGTATTATTTAATGTAGTAAAATTATAAGCTCAAGATGCATGTATTCAAAGACTCATGGTAAAATTGCTTTTTCCTAAGTTTACTTCATATTTAAAAGGTGATTCATTGTAAAAATAAACCACTGTATTTTTAGCTTTTTATCCTTATCCTTCCCTGATGACTTATATCTTTAGGTAAGTTACTTTGTATCACAGTTTCCATATCAATGAAATGTGGCTGATGACCTCTGATTTCTAAAAGATTCTTCTCATTCTCTGTGGAGTAGTTACAAACAAAAAAGACTTCTGATAAATTCGAGTTTTATTCCTGACTTTATGTCTTATTAGAAATTACCTTAGGCCAATTCTTAATTTATTTGATCTTTAGTTTTTTTCTCTCTAAAATGAGAATAATATTACCTAACTCCTAGAAATCTCAGGATTATATTTTATTAAGTAACATTTGTAAAATTATTGACATAAAGTAGTACAATAGATGCTTGTTTATTTTGTTGTCCTTTATTTTTCTAGTGTTCTCCTTTTCTTGAAATGACATAGTGATTAACATATATATATAAAAACATATATATTTCTCTCTCTATATATGTTATATGTATATAACATATATATAAATATATATATGTATATAACATATATAGAGAGAGAAATGTCACTTCAATATTATACTTCAGATTAATAATAAAAATAGAAACTTTTAACAACTTAAGATATTGTTCAAGAAGATACTTACTGAAGATCTAACTTTAAAAAAACAAGGGCTTTTTCAACAAAGCTTATAAAATCAAGGAATTGACTCTAGTGAACAGCTCATCACAGCACTAATAGAAATAAATTGACTGCCAGACTTTTTTGCACACCCAAACTAGCATCACTGATATGGTGCCATTGCCTGCAGTGACAGGCACTATAGGACATTGGTAAATACAATCTGAGGGCTATGCAAATGTTTCTAAAGCATATGGACAACTGGGTATATCTTCAAAAAATGCTTTCCTTTCCTTATTTAAACTTTGGTCTCAGTTTTTAAGCACATTATCTAAGAAGCCATTCTTGTTCCACTATATCTGATGTTTCTCTGTACCTCTATAGCACCTTATACTTTCTCTCTCACTGCACACTTAACTCAGCTTATTTTAAAGGCCTACACAATTTCTTACAGTTTCCACTACACTTTAAATTCCATGAAGAAAAAGGTCGTGATGATCTCATTTATTACTATCTCATCAGTGCCTAAAAAAATGTCTGCAATATAATTTAATAAATATTCAGTAGATAAAAGGTGGACGAATAGGATATTTATATGACCTAAAGTTAGTGACAGCATAATTACATATTTGGACTGGTTATCATTTTGAAGCCACAACATAAGGTAATTTTTAATTATTTTCTTTTCATCTAAAAATTATGTTGGGAAAAATTCCAGTACTTACTATAAATAAGTGCAGAGAAAGAACATTGAACTAAGAGAATAGAATATGAGATCAAGTTTCATTTCTGCTTACTGGGACATACAGTGAGAATGAGGAAGTTGCAGGGGTTGGCAAATCATTCTGAGACTTAGTTTCCTTATCTATAAATGAAAAATAAAGATAAAATATTCTCCCCTTTTATCCCAAAGGACATCGTGAAGCTCAGATAATGTGACTTAAAAATACTTCAAAAATAGTCAAAACTAAAGTGAATACAAGCATTTACTTAGAACATAAGGTTATTGAGATTAGTGCTATAAAACATATGTAAATCTTATGAAAACAAAATTTAGCCTGTTTGTATAATTGGAATGCTAAAAAGCATACTAATGATCCCCAGAAATTGTGTAAAGAAAAGTTCCTAGTAGCTAAAGAAGAGGGTACAAAATTTTTGATGTAGAAGATACAAAAGTGGTGAGGAAACAAAAGAATCTATGCTTTTGATTTTATGGAAACTTGGGAAAAGTCAGTGCAAAAAATATTTGAAACCTACTATATACCAAGGATTGCCATATGCAGAGAAATCCTTAAGCCATTCATAGTTTAGTGGAAGTGACAGATGGATAAATCAGTGATAGAAAGAGAATTCACATATGAACACTACTGACCCTATTATCCCTTTAAACTATGTTTCATATCCTATCTTTTTAAGTTTATTTCCATCAGCAAATATTTCTATTCCAACTTCCCAACATTTCAATAATGGTGATAGTGTGCATGAATATTTCTATTCCCATTTGAAGTTTTTTTTACAGATAACAATATGAATAAAAATTGTGTTTTATATATTTTAACCTTTAAGACAGAGAATAAAGTTTAAGACAGCCAATACTTCCTTGTTTATCAATTACTATTGCATAAAGGAATGTATAGCCATGCAGAAATTATGCACATTTTTCCATGTACTTAAAATTCTTTATTCATAGCCTATATTTATCTGGATAAAATATTAAACTAATGTCTTATGATTATAAACTGATCTTCTCTGAAACCAAGTAATCAAGAAACCAAGAAACGGAACTTTAAGATTCTAGTTAACTTACTATGCCAGTAAAATCTATGTTTTTCTAAACTGTTTCACACAAGGTCATATAATGTCAGCAAATTCATGCAAATTTTGAGATAATGAAATTCAACTTCTATTTTTAAAAAAGTAAAAAGTATAAATACATGTTAAAAGATCAACATTTATATTTCTTCTTAAGTTTAATATAAGCGGATATGACACTTTCTGATTATACAGATATGATAGTATAATCCACAATACTTTGCAAAACTCAAAATATGCTTTTCTTATGTTACTAATTTGATTAAAAATAGCTCTGTTATTTGGGATAATTTTATATTTACCCTCCCAAATCCAGTATATGTTTATTTTCCTTTTACAATACCCATTCACTCCAGATTGTGAACAGTCCATTATAAATAAACACTCTCTTGTATTTTATTTTATTTTTAAATTCTCTGTGGTTAGGATTAAATGTATTTGTAATTTTAAAAAGTTGTCATTTGAGGAGTGGGACTCAAAAAATTAAAAGATTAAAAATAAATAAAAAATAGTCACAAAATATTTAGTTTGTCCCATTGATAACTGATTATACATGCACCAGAACTGAGAAAAGGAATTCATTCAAAAAGTACTTATTAAGTATTTAGTATAAAAGTCTGGCAGGCAGGATCCGTTACTACTTTGAGCTTTCATTCTTAAACCACATACCATAAAAATCAAACAAGAAGCATTTATATAGACTAGAGAGAGTCAGAAAAGTCTTTAGACAGCAAGCTGTTCTGAAGGATGACTATGCATTTCTTAGGCAAAGACAGGGGTAGGAACGTTCCAGGGAGACAAAAAATAATATGCAAACTTCTGAACAGGGATACAGTATACTAAGTTTGAAGACAAAAAATAATCTTCACAAGGCTGTAGCTTATAAGAGCAAATTTGTGTATGGTACGAGATGAGGCTAGAGCAATGAGCAGGAGTTAGAACACGAAGGCTTTTGTGGGTTACATTATGGAATTTTTCCTCATCCTAATAGCAGTTAGAAGCTATGAAAAAGCATTATCATATTTGAAACCACTCAGGAAATTAATGGCATGAATGTTCTTCTTATTCCCTGGCTGACCCAGTGTGAGGTAAAGCACACTGATATGACTGGACTTACTTTAAACGCATGAACACAGACAACTTCAAGCATGTTTTTAGCACTGCCTAGTAATATTATTACATTTGCAGGCCTATATTTTTTCCTACTTGCTGGGAACTATTTCACACTTTCTTCTCTTACTTCAAATTTTTAACACCTTACCTTTTTCTCACTCTCAGTTAACTCTCTTGCCTCTTATGTTTATAGAAAGTAGAAGCAATTATAAGAAAATTTCCAAGGGATGGAGGATGGGCAAATGTATGAAAATGGTCAAAAGGTACAGACTTCCAGGTATAAAGTAAATTAGTCATAGGGATGTAACGTTCAGCATG
>NW_011888844.1:7006751-7010463 GCF_000151845.1 Pteropus vampyrus | reverse complement strand
AACTATACTTTAGACCACATAGACCTAACAGACATATAAAAATATTTTATCCAATAGCAACAAACATGTTCTTTTCAATCTCACACAGAACATTCTCCAGGATAGATAATATGTTAGAACACACAAAGCAACTGTTAGCAAATTTAACAAATTAAAATCTACCAAATGATTTTTACAGTCACAATGGTGTGAAACTAAAAATAAATAACAGGAGAAAAATTGAAAATTTTATAAATGTGTGGAAATTAAATAACAAACTACTGAAAAACCAATGGGTCAAAGAAGAAATCAAAAGAGAAATAAAAATTATGTTGAAACAAATAAAAAGAAACATAACAAATGAGGAAAACTATCCTATTCACAATAGCATCGAAAACAATAAAATACTTAGGTATAAATTTTACCAAGGTAGTGAAAGATTTGTACACTAAAATCTGTAAGACTTTGGTAAAAGAAATTGAAAAGACAGCTTGTGTTCATGGATTGGAAAAATTAATATTGTTAAAATGTCCATACTACACTAAGCCATGTATATATTCAATAGAATCCCTATCAAAATTCAAATGATATTTTTTTTTTGTTTTACTGAAATAGAAAAAACAGTCTATCTACAATTTGTATGAAATCACAAAGGACTCCACATAACTAAAGCAATCCTGAGAAAGAAAAATAAAGCTGGAGGCATTTACTTCCTTATTACAAAGCTGTAATAATTAAAACAGGATGGTACTGGCACGAAAATAGACACACACACCAACAGAAGAGAATTGAGGACCCAGAAAAAATTCAAGCATGTGGAGTCAACTACTATTGGACAATGGAACCAAGAATACTCAAGGAGGAAACAAAAATTTCTTTAACAAATGGCACTGGGAAAGCTGGATAATCATATGCAAAGGAATGAAATTGGATCCCTATCTTACACTACTCACAAAAATTAACTCAAAATGGATTGAAAGCTTAATGCCAAACCTGAACTTGTAATATTCTTAGAAGCAAATATAGGGAAAAGTCCCCTTTACATTGGTCTTGGCAATATTTTTTTTTTGGATGTGACACCAAAAGCACAAACAATAAGAGCAAAAATAAACAAGTGGTACTATATCAAACTAAAAATCTTCTGCACAGCAAAAGAATGATCAAAAAAATGTATAGGAAACCTATGTAATGGGAGAAAGTATTTGTAAACTATCTATCTAATAAGAGATTAATATCCAATATATATATATAAGGAACTCATACAACTCAATAGGAAAAAGTCAATGTAATTAAAATATGGGTTGAGGAGGTGACTAGACATTTTTCCAAAAGATGCACAAATAGCCAACAGGTCATTAAAAGGTGCTCAATATCACTAGTCATCATGAAAACACAAATCAAAACCACAATAATATATCCTCTCACTTATACTAAGATGACTATTATCAAAAAGTCAAGAGATAAATGCTGGAGGCCATATGAAGAAAAGGGAACACTTGTGCATTATTGGTGGGAATGTAAATTGGTACAACCACTAGGAAAAATAGTATGAAGTTTCCTCAAAAATTGATAATAGAGCTATCATATTATCAACCAATCCCACTTTTAGGTATAGACACAAAAGAAATTAAATCACTATCTCAATGTGATATCTGCACCCTATGTTTATGGCAGTATTATTTACAATAGCCAAGACATGGGGGAAAAAAAGTGTCCATGGATAAATAAATGGATAAAGGTGATGTGTTATACATATACAATGGAATATTATTCTCCCATAAAAGAAGGAAATCCAGACTTTTGTGACAATATGGATAGACCTTAAGGGCATTATGCTAAGTAAAATAAGCCAGGGAGAGAAAGCAAATACTGTTGATTTTGCTTAAATGTGGAATCAAAAAAAAAAAAAATCAGAATCATAGAAACAGAGAATAGAGTGGTGATCACTACGAATGGTGGTGGCTTGGAGAAAAGGGGAGATATTGGTCAAAGGTTATGAATTTCTAGATAAAAGTTCTGAGGGAGTGATGTCAGAAACATAGCGGAGTGAGAGACGTCCCCAGATCTCTCTCCTTGAAACAACAATAAGCTGAATATCTAAAACTCAACAAAAACACCCAAACTGCACACCAGCCCATTTGAGTGTGGGATCTGTGCAAGAGAGCTACCACAGGTCAGAACCCCGGGAGTCGGGCGGTAGACTGGGAGAAACAAAGAAGCTGCCTCTAGAAGCTCAAGCTTCCTATAGGAGGAGGGGAAAAGGAGAAGGTGCAGAGAATTCCCTGAACAGCCCTGCTTGGGAGAGCTGTGAGCTCCACAATACCCAGGCATCAGGGCAGAAAGCAAAGAAGTGAGGATGGCAGAAAAGTGGGAAAGGAAGAGAAATAATAGTTAATTATTGCCAGCTGTGGATGCAAAACACTAGGCTGGGCCTCAGCCCCACCCCCAACCCAAAGCACTCCTCTCCCCATATCCTCCAAAGCCGAACACCATGGAGCTCCAGGGGAATCTGAACAAATGCTACTGAAACTGTCGCTAGTACTCACAGGGATTGGGACTGAGGGTAGCGAGTGTGATTGAATATCTATAAGGGAAAAAAAGACATTATAAAGACTTTATATAAAGCAGGGATCCAAGATGCTTAGACGCCACCTACTGGAAACCAAAAGAAAAAGGCCTTCTTTGCAAAGGGCTAAAGAGAAAACTTTATATATTTTCTTTCCGGGGGAAAAAAAAAAAAAAAAAAAAAAGCAGATTATACATCCATTAATGCCGAAGTGGAGAAATACACCATGAAACACCATGAACAACCAAGGTAAAAAGGCAGCTCAGAAAGAAAGAAAGAAAAAAAAAATCTCAAGAAAATAAGCTAATAGACATAGAAACATGTGACTTAAATGATAGAGAATTCAGGATGGTACATCAAAAAAAACTCAATGAGATCCCAAGCAACTCATATCAACAGTTTCATGAATTGAAAAAACTAGACGAGCAAAATGAGTTCCTTAGCAAGGAGATTGAAACCCTCAACAAACAAACAAACAAAAAAACAAATAGAATTTCAGGAGATGAAGAACACACTGCAAGAGATGAAGAATAAAGTAGCAAGCTTGGAAAATAGGGTCAACCAAATGGAGGAAAGGATTAGTGATATGGAAGACAGAAATCTCGAAATAAATCAGAAGGAGGAAGAGAGAAACAGAAGAATGAAAAATCATGAAAGGGAAATACAAGAACTAGCTGATATAATCAGGAAAGGAAACATAAGAATAAAGAGCATACTCAAAGGAGAAGAAAAAAAGCAAGATTAGAAAGCATTTTCAGACAAATAGTTGATGAGAATTTTCCAAATCTAAGGAATGAGCTGGAGCTTGGAATTCAAGAAGTCAACAGAACACCAAATTATCAACTCAAAAAAGCCTTCTCCAAGACATATTGTATTAAAATTATCAAAAATCAATGACGAAGAAATAATTCTCAGGGCAGTCAGGAAAAAGAAGATGATAATCTATAAAAACAAACAAACAAACAAACAAACAAACAAACCTTAAAATCTTGTTGAACTTCTCAGTAAAACCCTTACAAACCAGAAAAGAGTGGAATCAGATATTCAAACTATTAAATGAAAGGAAGTACCAGCCAAGAATAATGTATCCAGAAAAGCTCTCCTGTAGATATCAAAGAGAAATAAAGACCTTTCCAGACATACAAAAATTGAGGGAATTCTGCGTTA
>NW_011888844.1:7006261-7006701 GCF_000151845.1 Pteropus vampyrus | reverse complement strand
GCCAAGAATAATGTATCCAGAAAAGCTCTCCTGTAGATATCAAAGAGAAATAAAGACCTTTCCAGACATACAAAAATTGAGGGAATTCTGCGTTATGAGGCCTGAATTACAGAAAATACTGAAAGGGGTCAGCTCAACTAAAACAAATTGACAAAAAAAAAAAAAAGAAAGAAATACATAACTAGAAGTAGAGGATTGCAATCTTTACTAAGAACAGGGCATCATAAGCTTAAATAATAAGGGAATTGCTATAGCCAGATAGTAATGAAAGTTCAGCATACACAGGGACAAACTGCGACAACAATGACTGATAAAAGGAGGATTCAAAGTTCCAACTTCGCAAAAGGGAATAGAGATAAGGCACACGCAGAAGAAAATGAGCTATTGTATATATAAGACTATCCTCTACACATTCGTGATGGTAACCACACACCAAAGAT
>NW_011888844.1:7005071-7006211 GCF_000151845.1 Pteropus vampyrus | reverse complement strand
GGGAATAGAGATAAGGCACACGCAGAAGAAAATGAGCTATTGTATATATAAGACTATCCTCTACACATTCGTGATGGTAACCACACACCAAAGATTCAGAACCGAAACATATAACATAAAACAAGAAGGGCCAGAGGAAAAACCTGCAAAACCCTACAAAAATACAAAAAGCATACACAAAAGGACAAGGAAGAAATGGAAACATCGAGCTACCAGAAAGAAAAACATAAAATGGTTATAGGAAAACCTCATATTTCAATAATCACCCTAAATGTGAATGGACTAAACTCACCAATAAAAAGGCACAGAGCTGCAGAATGGATCAAAAAACAAAACCCAACCATGCTGCCTCCAGGAGACACATTTAGTTCCAAAGATAAATATAGATTCAAAGTGAAAAAGCAAAAAATGATATTTCAAGCAAATGTCATTCAGAGAAAAGCGGAAGTAGTAGTACTAATATCGAACGAAATAGACTTCGAAATAAAAAAGGTAAAGAAAGATACTGAGAGACAGTTCATAATGATAAAAGTAATCATGCACCAAGAAGACATAACACTTATTAACATCTATGATTCCAATCAGGGAGCCCCAAAATATATAAAGCAATTACTAACAGAACTAAAAGGAGAAACAGACCAAAACAATTTCATAGTAGGGCACCTAAATACCATGCTGTTGGATATGGACAGATAATCCAAACAGAAAATCAATAAGAAAATAACGTCCATAAGTGACACATTAGATCAACTTGACATAATTAACATTTACAGAGACTTTCATTGCAAAACAGCTGCTTATACATTCTTCTCTAGTGCACATGGAACATTCTCAAGGATTGACCACATACTGGGACACAGAGATAGCCTCAACAAATATAAGAGGGTTGAAATCATATGAACCATATTCTCTGATCATAATGCTTTGAAGTTAGAGATAAACTGTAAAAAAAACATGCAGGAAGAACCACAAATACATGGAGATTAAACAATATAGAATAATGAAGAATGACTGGGTCAGAGAAGAAATAGAAAAAGAGATCAAGAGATACATAGAAATGAATTATAATAATAATACAACATATCAAAACTTTTGTGACATGGCAAAAGCAGTCATAAGAGGAAAGTTCATATCATTACA
>NW_011888844.1:7003130-7005021 GCF_000151845.1 Pteropus vampyrus | reverse complement strand
AGTGGAAATTACGACAGACACCCCAGAAATACAAAGGATCATATAAGAATACTATGAAAAAGTATATCACACCAAATTTAATAACCTAGAAGAAATGGACCAGTACTTAGAAAAATACAATCTTCTTAGACTGAATCAAGAAGATCTGGAATATCTAAATAGACCAATCAGCAGTATGGAAATTGAAACAATAATCAAAAACCTACCAAAAAGTAAAAGTCCAGGACCAGATAGCTTCACTAGTAAATTAATTTTACTCAACATTTAAGAAGATTTAATACCTATTCTCCTCAAACTCTACCAAAAAATCCAAGATGAGACAATATTTTCCAACTCATTTTATGAGGCCAATATTACCCTGATACCAGAACCTGGTAAAGATAACACAAAACAAGAAAACTACAGACCAATATCTCTCATGAACACAGATGCAAAAATCCTAAATATGATACTAGCGAACCAAATACAACATATTAAAAAGATTGTGCACCACGATCAAGTGGGCTTAATCCCAGGGGCACAGAGATGGTTCAACATATGCAAATTGATTAATGCAATACGCCACATAAACAAATTATAAATAAGAATCGTATGATCCTACCAATAGATGCAGAAAAAGCATTGACAAGATATAGCACCCATTTATGATCAAAACACTTAACAAAATTGATATAGAAGGAAAGTACTTTAATATAATAAAGGCCATCTATGACAAACCCTCAGCCAATATTATACTTAATGGTGAAAATAAAAATCTTTCTGCTAAGATCAGGAACAATATGAGGCTGCCCACTATCACCACTGTTGTTCAGTATAACATTAGAGGTCCTAGTGAGTGCAATCAGGCAAGAGAAAGATATAGAAGGCATACAAATAGGAAATGAAGAAGTGAAACTCTCATTATTTGCAGATGACATGATTCTCTATATAGAAATCTCTACAGACTCCACAAGAACACTACTAGAAACAAACAAATACAGGAACATTTCTGGATACAAAATCTATGTTCAAAAATCTATAGTGTTCCTATACTCTCATAAGGAAATGTCAGAAAAAGAAGTGGAAAAAAAAAATTCCTTTTGCAATTGTATCAAATAGAATAAAATACCTAGGAAGAAATCTAATGAAACATGTGAAAGACCTATATAATGAAAACTGTAAGATCCTATTAAAAGAAATCAAAGAAGATACAAAGAAATGGAAAGAAATTCTGTGTTCTTGGAATCAACATAGTTAAAATGACCTTATTACCTAAAGCATTATACAGATTTAATGCAATCCCCATCAAAAGTTCATTGGCATTTTTAAAGAAATAAAACCAAAAAATCATCTGATTTGTATGGAAGCACAAAAGACCCCAAATCACCAATGCTATCCTGAGGAAAAAGAACGAGGCTGGATGCATAACTCTGCACAACTTCGAATTATACTACAAAGTGACAATAATTCAAAAGGCATTGTACTAGCAGAAAAACAGACACACGGACAAGTGGAACAGAATTGGAGTCCCAAAATAAACCCATGTTTATATAGGCAAATAATTTTTGCAAAAAAGCCAAAAACATACAGTGGAGAATTGAAAGCCTCTTCAATTCATGATGCTGGGAAAACTGGAAAGCCACCTGCAAAAGAATGAAACTAGACTCATTCTATCACCACACACCCAAATTAACTCAAAATGGATTAAGGACTTGAATATATGACCTGAAACAATAAAAAACACAGAAGAAAACATAGAAACTAAACTCATAGACTTGGGACTTAAAGAGAGGATTTTATAAATTTGACCTCAAAGGCAAGGGAAGTAAAAGCTAAAATAAATGAATGAGACTACAGCAAACTAAAAAGCTTCTGTACAGCAAAAGAAACTGTCGACAAGGTAAAGAGACAC
>NW_011888844.1:7000694-7003080 GCF_000151845.1 Pteropus vampyrus | reverse complement strand
AAACATGTGAAAGACCTATATAATGAAAACTGTAAGATCCTATTAAAAGAAATCAAAGAAGATACAAAGAAATGGAAAGAAATTCTGTGTTCTTGGAATCAACATAGTTAAAATGACCTTATTACCTAAAGCATTATACAGATTTAATGCAATCCCCATCAAAAGTTCATTGGCATTTTTAAAGAAATAAAACCAAAAAATCATCTGATTTGTATGGAAGCACAAAAGACCCCAAATCACCAATGCTATCCTGAGGAAAAAGAACGAGGCTGGATGCATAACTCTGCACAACTTCGAATTATACTACAAAGTGACAATAATTCAAAAGGCATTGTACTAGCAGAAAAACAGACACACAGACAAGTGGAACAGAATTGGAGTCCCAAAATAAACCCATGTTTATATAGGCAAATAATTTTTGCAAAAAAGCCAAAAACATACAGTGGAGAATTGAAAGCCTCTTCAATTCATGATGCTGGGAAAACTGGAAAGCCACCTGCAAAAGAATGAAACTAGACTCATTCTATCACCACACACCCAAATTAACTCAAAATGGATTAAGGACTTGAATATATGACCTGAAACAATAAAAAACACAGAAGAAAACATAGAAACTAAACTCATAGACTTGGGACTTAAAGAGAGGATTTTATAAATTTGACCTCAAAGGCAAGGGAAGTAAAAGCTAAAATAAATGAATGAGACTACAGCAAACTAAAAAGCTTCTGTACAGCAAAAGAAACTGTCGACAAGGTAAAGAGACACTCATCTGAATGGGAAAATATATTTGCGAGCAAGGCCTCCTATAAGGGCCTAATATCCAAAATATATAAAGAACTCATACAACTCAATAACAACAAGGAAAAAAAAAATCCAAATAAAAAATGAGCAGAGGACCTGAACAGGCACTTCTCCCAAGAAGACATACAAATGGCCAACAAATATATGAAAAGATGCTCAACATCGCTAGCTATTAGGGAAATGCAAATTAAAACCACAATGAGATATCATCTCACACCTGTTAGAATAGCTATAATCAACAGGACAATAATAACAGATGATGTGGAGAAAAAGGAACCCTCATACATTGCTGGTGGGACTGCAAATTGGTACAGCCACTATGGAAAACAATGTGGAGGTTCCTCAAAAAACTAAGAATTGATCTGCCATATGATCCAGAAATCCCTCCACTGGGTATTTACTCCAAGGACTAGAAAACCCATATCCGAAAAAAAATTTGCACACCAATGTTCATAGCAGCATTATTCACAGTGTTCAGGACATGGAATTAACCGAAGTGTCCTACAACAAATGATTTGATACAGAAGCGGTGGTACATATATAAAATGAAATATTACTCAGCCATAAAAAGAGATGAAATATTGCCATTTGCGACAATGTGGATGGACCTTGAGATAATCATGTTAAGCGAAATAAGCCAGACAGAAAAAGACGAAAATCACATCCTATCACTTATATAAACCTAAAAACAGCAAACAAGACAAACGAGCAGAGGCTCATGGACATGTACAATAAACTAGTGGTTACCAGAGGGTTAGGGAGAAGGGGTGGGGGTAGGTAGGTGTGGTAAAAGGGGTCAAATATTTGATGACAGAAAGAAATCAAACTATAGGAGGTGAATGTTGCATCCAGCAATTGGTAAATCCTGCCAAGTCCAGCACGGCTCTGGAAAATAAACCTGAGTGGGAACAGTGGGAGATTGAGAAAAGAAAGAAGACAGAAAACTGGAATCGGGAGGCTCAATATCCACTGATGATGGAGTAGAGAGTGATTTTATTTTTGCAAGTTACTTTTATACAAGAGCATACATTTGCTGGCTAAAATGAGATAATCCCCACCCAAACTCCACATCTTACTATAATCATTTGCATTTCCATAGAGTAACCCCCACCCTACACATCCTGCTAAACTCATTTACATTTCAACACCCACACTGTTCTACATCAGTTCTTATTTCTCATTCTTAGGGGGATTCGTGAAGGTGAGGCAATCCTTGGTTGGTCTCACAGAATGCAAGGACCTTGTCAGCTTGCAACTCGCTCTCCCCAGGTGAACACACAATGTAAATATATATGCTTTACTGTTAAAATGTACAACTGAAACTTACTGGATTTCATTAACCAATGTCACCATAAAAAAAAAAATACCTAAGCAAAGGTTAAAAAATAAATAAGTAAATAATTTTTAAAAATTCAATTGATTAAAAAAAGGTTTTTGGAATCTAATGAACAGCATGGTTACTATAGTTTACAATATTGTATTATATACTTAAAAGTTGCTAAGAAAGTAAATTTTAAATGTTATCACACACACACACATGTTAATTTTGTGAAGTAATGAAGGTAACTAACTTTATTACGGTTAT
>NW_011888844.1:6988127-7000271 GCF_000151845.1 Pteropus vampyrus | reverse complement strand
AAATTTATTTATTTAAATTAGTTTCAAGTATACAGTACATTGATTAGACATCTGTAATGTTTATAAAACAATCCCCACAATTGCTCCCTCCCTCCCCTTGCCCTCCACTTAGCTATCATATTAATGCTAACTACATTCCCTCTGCCATGCTCCCCATGCCCAACTATCAACTACTAATTTGTAATTCAATAACCCTTCACCCCATTGTCCCAGCCTCCCAAACTTCCCTCCCCTCTGTCCGTCACCAAATTGTCCACTATATTTGTGATTCTGTTTTTGATTAGTTTGTTCTTTTTGTTCCTTAGATTCCACACATAAGTGAAATCATATAGTATTTATCTTTCTCTGTCTGACTTATTTCACCGAGCATAATAACCTCTAGGTCTATCTATGTAGTTGCAAATGGCAGGATTTCATTTTTTTTAACGGCTGACTAATATTCCATTGTATAAATGAACCATAATTTCTTTATCAAATTGTCTATTGATGCACATTTAGATTGTTTCCATATCTTGGCTATTGTAAATTGTTCTGCCATGAATATTGGAGTGCAAAGATCTTTACAAGTTATTGTTTCGGTATTCTTTTGATAAATACCCAGAAGTGCAATTGCTAGGTCAAAAGGTATATCCATTTTTAATTTTTTGAGGAACCTCCATACTGTTTTCCATAGTGGCTGGACCAACTTGCAATCCTACCAACAAGGTATGAAGGTTCCCTTTTCTCCACATCCTCGTCAACACTTGTTTTTTAATATATTGATGATAGACATTCTGACAGGTGTGAGGGGATATCTCCTTATGGTTTTAATTTGCATTTCTCTGATGGTTAGTGACCTTGAGCATCTTTTTATATGACTCTTAGCCACTGTATTTCCTCATTGGAAAAGTATCTGTTCAAATCTTCTACCCACTTTTTAATTGGATTGTTTGATTTTCTGTTGTTGAGTTGTATGAGTTCTTTATATATTTTGGATATTAACCCCTTATCAGATGTATCATTAGTGAATATCTTTTCCCAAACAGTCGGTTGTCTTTTTGTTTTGTTGATGATTTCCTTTGCTGTACAAAAACTTTTTAGTTTGATGTAATCCCATTTGTTTATCTTTTCTTTTGTTTCCCTTGCCTGAGGAGATATATCTGGAAAGAAATTCCTGTTAGTAATATCAGCAAGTTTAATGCTTATGTTTTCTTGTAGAAATTTTATGGTTTCAGGTATTACATTTAAGTCTTTAATCCACTTTAAATCTATTCTTATTTATAGTGTAAGAAGGTGGTCCAGCTACCACTTTTTGCATGTATCTGTCCAATTTTCCTAACACCATTTATTGAAGAGACTGCCTTTATCATAACCATTGTATATTATTACCTCCTTTGTCATATATTAAGGGAACATATAGGTGTGGATTTATTTCTGGGCTCTCAATTTTGTTCCATTGATCAATGTATCTGTTTTTATGCCAATACCATGCTGTTTTGATTACTGTAGCGTTGTAGTATAGTTTGATAACAGGCAGTGTGATACCTCCAACTTTATTCTTCTTTCTCATGATTGCCATGGCTATTAAGGTTTTTTAATGGCTCCATATAAATTTTAGGATTATTTGCTCTAGCTCTCTGAAAATGCCATTGGTATTTTGATAGGGATTGCATTGAATCTATAGATTGCTTTGAGTAATACGGCCATTTTAACAATGTTGATTCTTCCTATCCATGAACATGGTATATGTTTCCATTTATTTGTATCTTCTTCAATTTCTTTTTTCAAAGACTTATAATTTTCTGAAAACAGTTGTTCTACTTTCTTGGTTAATTTGATTTTCAGGTATGTTATAGTTTTTGATGCAATTGTAAATGGGATTGTTTTCTTAATTTCTCTTTCTGAAAGTTCATCATTGGTGTATAAAAATGCCACTGGACTTCCGAATATTTATTTTGTAACCTTCTACTTTACTGAATTCATTGATCAGTTCTAACAGTTTTTTTGATGGAATCTTTAGAAGTCTCTCTATATACTATGATGTCATCAGCAAATAACAAGAGTTTTGCATCTTCCTTTCCAATTCAGATGTCTTTTACTACTCTTTCTTGTCTTATTGCTGTGGCTAAGACTTCCAATACAATGTTGAAGAGGAGTGGTGTAAGTGGGCATTGTTGTCTTGTTCCTGATCTTAAGGAAAACACTTTTAGCCTTTCCCCGTCGAGTATGATGTTAGCTATAGGTTTGCCATATATGGACTTTATTATCTTGAGGTTTGTTCTCTCTATTCCCACTTTGCTGAGAGTTTTTATCATAAATGGATACTGGATTTTGTCATACGCTTTTTCTGCGTTTATTGACATAATCATATAATTTTTATCTTTTAATCTGCTAATGCGATGTATCACAGTAATTGATTTGTGGATATTATACCAGTTTTGCACCTTAGGAATAAATCCAACTTGATCATGGTGTATGATATTTTTAATGTATTGCTGAATTTGGTTTGCTAATATTTTCTTGAGAATTTTTGCATCAATGTTCATAAGAGATATCAGCCTATAGTTTTCTTTTTTTGTAATGTCTTTGTCTGGTTTTAGAATCATGGTAATGGTGGCCTCATAAAAAGAGTTAGGGAACCGTCAATCTTCTTGAATTTTTTTGGAATACTTTGAGGAGAATAGGTAATAATTCTTCTTTGAATGTTTGGTAAAATTCACCTAAGAAGCCATCTGGTCCAGGACTTTTGTGTTTTGGGGGTTTTTGATTACGGACTCTATTTCATTGGTGGAAATAGGTCAGTTCAGATTTTCTGTTTCTTCTTGACTCAGTCTTGGGAAATTGTGTGTTTCTAGATATGTATCCATTTCTTCCAGATTGTCCAATTTGTTGGTGTATAATTGCTCGTAGTATTTTCTTATGATCCGTTGTATTTCTGTGGAGTCCGTGGTTATTTCTCCTCTTTCATTTCTGATTTATTTGCTTCCTCTTTCTTTTTCCCTGATGCATCTGGCTAAGCAACTGTCGATTTTGTTTATCCTTTCAAAGAACCAGCTCTTGGTTTCATTAATCTTTGGTATTGTTTTTCTAGACTTATATCATTCATTTCTGCTCTGATTTTTATTAACCCTTCCTTCTATTCACTTTGGGCTTTGTTTGCTGTTCTTTTTCTAGTTCTTTTAAGTGTAAGGTTAGATTGTTTATTTGAACTTTTTCTTTTTTTTCTTGAGGTAAGCCTGTATTGCTATGAATTTCCTTCTTTTTTTTTTTTATTTCTGTTTGCGTGAAATATCTTTTTCTCTCTCTTTTTTTTTTTTTCAGTCTGTGAGTGTTGTTTGATCTGAAGTGGGTCTCTTGTAGACAGCATATGCATGTATCTTGTTTTCTTATCCATTCTGTTACCCAATGTCTTTTGATTGGAGCATTTAATCCATTTACATTTAAAGTGATTACTGATAGGTACATTTTTACTGTCATTTTATTATTCATATTTCTTATTTCTATTTTCTTTTTTACTCCCTCTCTTTTTACAGAAGACCCTTTAACATTTATTGTAATGCTGGCTTGTTGGTGATAAATTCCTTAAGCTTTTTCCTGTGTGGGAAGCTCTTTATCTCACCTTCCATTTTAATCAAAAGCCTTGCTAGATAGAGTATTCTTGGTTGTAGATTCTTGTTTTTCATAACTTTGAATATTTCTCGCCATTCCTTTCTGACCTGAAAAGTATCCAGTGAAAAGTCAGCAGACATTCTTATGAGGGTCCCCTAGTAAATAATCAGCTTCTTTTCTCTTGCTGCTTTTAAGATTCTCTCTTTGTCTTTGACCTTTGGCATTTTAATTATGGTGCCTCTTGGTGTAGGTCTGTTTGAATTCCTCTTGTTTGGAACTCTTTGTGCTTCCTAAACTTGCATGTCTAATTCCTTTGCCAGATTAGGGAAGTTTTCTGTCATTATTTCTTCAAATAGAGTCTCAATCCCTTGGCTTTCTCTCTTCTTCTTCAGGTACTCCTATGATTCGGATATTTTTACACCTCCTGTTGTCCCAGAGGTCTCTTAAACTATCCTCATTTTTTTTAATTATTTTTTTTCTTTTTGTTGTTCTGATTGGGTGTATTCAACTACCTTGTCTTCTAATTCGCTGATTCTATCTTTCACTTTGTCCAATCTACTGTTGAATCCTTCTAGTGTATTCTTCATTTCTGTTATCATATTCCTCATTTCTCTTTTTTTATGGTTTCTATGTCCTTTTTAATGCTCTCATTGTGCTCATCCATTCTCCCCATAAGTTCGTTGAGCATCCTTATAACCATTATTTTGAACTCTGACTCTGGTAAGTTTGCTTACCTCCATTTCATTTAGCATATTTTCTGGAATTTTCTCTTGTTTCATTTGTGGCATGTTTCTTTGTTTTCTCACTTTATTAGCCTCTCTATGTTCTTTTGTACATGTCAGGTATATGTGTTTTGTCTCTCAGCCTTGGCCAGATGGCCTAATGTGGAAGGTGTCCCGTTTGGTCCAATGGCGCACTCTCCCTAATACCTTGTGCCAGGGGCTCTGAACATGAGCTTTGTGTGGGTAGTGTGTGATCTTCTGTTGTTGCTAAGCCTTTATTGTTATTAGTAGATTAGTGGGTGAGACTAACGTTCAGGCTGACTAATTGTGGGAATTGGCTGCACTCTCAGGATAAGAGTTGTTGTGTGGGGGAATAATTGCTTTTCTTGATTATATATTGAAAGGCTAATATTATGGATATATTATTTTAAAGAAAATATTATTAATTTTCTTAAAACCTAACAATATTTTAAAAAAACAATATTAAGAAATAGGCTTTATTGATAAAATTTAAAAGTAATATTCAGCAAGAATAATATTAGAAGCTGCTTATAACCTGCCCTCCTTTTTTATCACCTCCTAGAGAGATATGCTGATGTCCAAGTAATTTATTAGGTGCATTGGATTTATTATATTTCAATGTAGTTACCCCGACCCACTGTTGCTTTCCAGTTTTATATTGTCTGGTAGGCAGAATTCTAAAGTAACTCCCAATAACCCCCACATTTATATAAGTTCCTACTCTTCTAGTATGGATAATATCTGTAAATATGATGAAACATTCTCCCTGTGAGTATGTCATATACTGAGATTATCCTCTGTATGCCTAACTTAAGAAAGTAAGCCCTTTAAAAGCACAAACCTTTCCTTTCTCTGGCTATTCACAGAAGAGGAAGTTAGAGAGACATTCTCCAATTCTTCTGAAAGAAAACAAGCGATTATATTGTGAATTGCCTATGAGTTCCACATGACAAGGAACTACAAGAAACCTTTAGAAGCAGAGAATGGGCCTTGAACAACAAATAGTAGAAAAATGGGTCTATAGTCCTACTGATGCAGGACAGGGTATGGGGGGTTGTGGGGGGTGGGGTGGATGGGGAGACTCAGGTCCTGCACTGAGAGAGAAGAAGGTTCTTGGCAGAGTGTACAAAAGAATTCAAATATATGTCAAAGTTAGAATCAAAAGGAAAGTTTATTAGAGAAGGGGAAAAGCAAAGAGAAGAGAAAGCAAAGACAAAAAGCCTAGACAAGAAGAAAAAAGCCCGGGTGTCAGGAAATCCAGTTTACATAACATTCTTTAGTTCTTGTGAGTTATAATTTAAAGCCTTTTTTATCCATTTTTCTTTGATATGAACATGCAGTGGAGAAGGATAAGAGTATGCAGCATGAAAAGGTAAGATTATATATTACATAAAAAAGTAAGAATATGTAGTAATAAAGTTCTGCAGGCAATTCCCAGCCTGTGATCCATAGGTTCCCCCATGGTTTTAGCCATAAGGAATGAATAATTTTATTTTGTGTAGGGTGCCACTTAAAGACTCTGTTTTTCCTGTTTTCCTTGCACAGTGTGAGGGAAATAGGTTGTTAGCAATCCTAGATGAAATCTTTCTTTGTTCTGCATGTTTCCTTGTGGTCTGGCTGCAGGGCTGATCAGCATATTGCAGTCTCTGAATACAGCTTAATTTAACAAGTTTTCTTGCCTCCTCCCTACATTACTACGCCCACAAGAAAATGAATTCTAGCCAAAAACAGTAAGATTAGAAAAAGTCACCAAGCCCAAGATGAGAACCACATCCTGGCAAACAGCTTGATTTTTAGATGCCCTGATCAGAAAATCCATCCATGCTATGCTCTTATTTCTGACTTGCAGAAACTATGAGATGTCAAACTGATATTGCTTTAAGCCACTGAGTTTTTAGCAATTCATTATGCAGCCACAGAACTCTAATATAAATGCTGGTATTTGGAAATGGGCTGTTGCCATAACAAATACCTAAAAATGTGAAAGTTGTTTGGCAACTGGGGCATGGAAAAATGCTAGAAGGATTATTTTCAGGGGCATACAATTAGGTCTATATTGCCCTGGACACATTGTTAATACAAATATGATGTTTAAGACTACTGGTAAAGGCTCAAAAGGAAATGAGAAACATACTATTGGAAACTAGAAAAAAGAAGATGATTGTTATGCAGTGTCAGAATGTTTAGGGAAAAAAAATGTGTTCTGCAGTTATTTAAAAACCAGAACTTGTGAGTGATGAACCTGGATACATAGCTAAGGAGATGTCTGAGCAAATTGCTGAAGGTGCTGCCTGGTTTCTTCAGGCTACTTGCAAATATGAGAGAAGAAAGAAATAAGTTGATGGAAGCACTGTTAAATAAAAATAAACTAGTATCTCATAATGTTGACACTTAGGCGTCTCTCAAGATGACCAAAAATGTTAAAAGCAAGATATGGCTACTGAAAGTATGGCATATAGCAGGGGTCCCCAACCCCCAGTCACAAACTGGTACTAGTTCGTGGCCTATTAGGAACTGAGATGCACAGCAAGAGGTGAGTGGTAGGCCAGTGAGCAGGCAAAGCTTCATCTGTATTCACAGCCGCTCCCCAGCTCTAGCATCACCTCCTTAGCTCCGCCTCAGATCATCAGGCATTAGATTCTCACAGGAGCAATGGTACCTGGTGCCAAAAAGGTTGGGATCTGGGGGCAAAGATGAAAAGTTTAGTTTATGTCTCTACATGTTTTTACTAAAACCTCAGGAAAGTTAAAAGATCAAGTATTCAGTGATGAAGCGTGTGACTCACACATTCTCTCAAGCAAATCAGAGGTTCTCTATGAAGCTTAAGAGCATTGTATCTCAGGCATTTAAGCAAAAGTTAAAAAAAAGAGAAGAGATTGTCTCAGAAATATATATGGACCAGACTTTTGTCTAATGGAGTGAAAGCCATTGCAATTTATGCAAAGCCTACAAGGTTCTTGAATATATTATATTAGAAACACTGCCAACTGGAGTTGAGAGAGATAAAGTATAAGATAAAAGAAAGCTGTCAGGTCCTCAATATTCTAATGGCAGGTAGTGGGTTAATAGAACTATTGAGATACAAAAACATGCTACCATTCATGAAAAAAAGGATGACTCAGCAGGCACAGTTCGGAACTGGAAAGACAGAATGAATAGCCCAGAGATTCTAATAAACATCCATAAGGGAAAACCAAAAGCTAAGGGGAATTATTTCTAGGCCCTGAAACTTAATTAAGACAAATCTACATTTCCTGGCTGGATTTCCAAACTATTTAGAGCTATGATTCCTGTGTACCTTCCTTTTTTTTTTTTTTTTTGAAACATAATGTCTATCAATGTTTTCCTATATTTATCTCACCATTGTATGTTGGGGGGAGTGTAGGACAGATTACGTTGTATGTTAGTAATAATTGGGTACAGATAGTTTAGAAAGAGAGATGTTGTGGAGTTGTGCCCCAGGAATTTTCATACCCAGGAGGCTCATCCTCATCTGAACATCCATCTGAATTAAATGATGAGATTTTGAACTTTTAGCTATAGGGGGGAAAAATTATTTTCCCTCTACCCTTCTGAGTTATTGACTGACACTCCTATAATAAATGACAGATTAACAACAACAACAACAACAACAACAACAACAACAACAAACGAAATTTATGAACACATACGCCTTATGTATAAATGGGAGATACTCAGGGGAAATAAGTAACTCAAAAAGTAACTCCAGCTTAAACAGCATCTCTAGCTAAAGACAAAAGAAAAAAAAAAATGGTGTAGGAAGGCCAGTTATAGGATGTTACCAAGAAAATCAAGGTAAATAAGAGTAAGGTTTATTAAGCAGATTTAATTCTGTGTCTTCTCTATTGATAAGAGTCTAAAGTTATCTCTGGGTATCAACTTTTTTTATTCCTGGTAGAGAGGGCAGGAAGGACATCTGTAAATTTATGTGTTGCTTTAAGGTAAATAGGAGGTAGGTGATTTTTTGTGTGTGTCTGTCTGTTTCTTCTTAATTGCCTTCGAGTAAAATAATACTTATGCCAAAATGGCATATTTGGGGGTAACATATTTTGTTATCTTTCATAGCTAAGAAAATCTAAATGAGATTTTCAACTTTACCTGATGAGATCATAAGACATATTTAAAAGATGAAATTTTGTACTTCAACTGATACTAAAATGAGATGAAAATTTGGGTATTTAAGATGGTTCAAATATATTTTGCATGTAAAAAAGACAGAAATCATAGAAACAAGAATAACTTTTGTTGCCTGATATTAGTGCCATGATTATGTTCTATTACGTGGAAAAAGGATTTTACATATGTAATGAAGTTTACTAATCGTTTGACTTTAAGAAGGAGAAAGTACCTGGGTGGGCCTAACCTAATCATATGAACCCTTTAAAAGTAGAGAGTTTTCTGGACAATTGCAAAAGTGAGGAGAAGGTGCAGACAAATTGGAAGCAGCCAAGAATGATTCAACTCAAAAAAGATATTCTATTGCAAGCGTGGAAAATGGAGAGGATCACATGGAACATATCTGAGAACATCTGTGAGCTGAGTGCAGCTCCCAACTGACAGCCAGCAAGAAAACAAGAATCTCAGTCCTACAGCTAAAAGTAACTAAATTATTTCAACAATCTGAAGAAGCTTAGAAGGGAATTCTTCCCCAGGGCTCCAGACAAGTATCTAGTCAAATTGATACGTTGATTTTGGCCTTGTAAGACCCTAAGCAGAAAACACATCTGAGCACACCCAGACTTTCAACCTACAGAACCGTAATATTATACAGTGTTGTTTTAAGCTGATCAGTTAGTGGTAATTTGTTATACAGCAGCACACATGAGAGCAACTTTATCCTTGGGAGGATAATTAGACTACTATGTGTCAGGATGTCTGAGCTTAGGTGACAACAATTTGGAAGGGCTATCTTGGAAAGTGAACTGCCTGGCATCTTGAGGACCTGCGTGAAGATTCAATCCCTCCTCCTTGGTTGGAGAATGGGAAAGAAAACACAGTCACCCATAAAACTGAGTTCAGATGCTGCCCATCCTGCTGGGAGATGAAACTGATCACTGTAACAAGCCGTATCATTGTCCAGCCAACCTATCTTGTACTCTGAGGATAATTTTCAGACATTTCTGCTTGTCTTAGCACACAACCTATCTGTATTTACTCCAATATACTCTGACTTCCCTTACATTACTATGAGTGACTTTTCTGTGCTCCTTTCTAAGACCAACTATTCTGTGCATTCTAGCCCAGCTACACTAAACTACCCAAAAATATCACTCTAGCTATCTCCTCACTTTCCTTAATAATCAAAATTCCCCTCTCTACTAGATCATTTCCATTAGAATAAAAACATCCTGTAAGTTATTTAATCTAAAAATAAAATAGATTTTGGTTCAAGATGGCAGAGTAGGTAAACATTGTGCTTGCCTACTCTCACAACCACAAAAAGTTACAACTAAACTACAAAACAACCATCATTGAGAATCATCTAAAGTCTAACTGAACAGAAGTCCTATGAATGAGAACATACAGAAGAAGCCATGTTGAGACTGGTAGGGGGTGCTGAGACGCAGAATAGGCTAGTCTCACACCAATGTGAGACTTTTAAAAATCAGGATGGTTATCTCAGCTGCATTGCTCTCCCAGTGAAGGGTCCCAACCCCATACCCAGGGTTCCGGTACCAGGAAGAGAAGTCCACAAAACTTCTGGCTATGAAAACCAGCAGAGATTGTGGCTGAGTGAGACAGAGAGCAGCTGGAGTCCTAGGCATTTCTCTTAAAGGGCCCACACATGAACTTACCTGCTAAGGGACTCATTCACTCTGAGCTCCAGCTCTGGGGCAACAGCTCGAAAAAGCCAGGGACATATGGGGAGGAACTGAGTTGTCCGGCTTCAGGGCAAGGGTTGGAGGAGCAACTGTCTCCCAGACAAAAGTGCAGGAAGAATCCATTATTTCTTTGTTGAGCTCTCCCAACTTCTGTTGTACAGATGCAGGTGGCCGCCATATCTGAGTCTCCATTAATCTGGCTAACACTGGTTGCCCTGCAAAGGTGATGACCTGAGACCTGACCCCACACAACTTGCAGGCTTATCCAAGCAATTTCCAGTGTATTTCTATACAAACAGCCTGTCTTGGCTCATGCTGCAGACTTTCCTAAAACCTCCCAAAGGTTCGCAAAATCCAAACAAGCAGCACCTTGCCTCGGAATTCCCAGTATCTTTTGCTGAGCAGCCCCAAGCCTGGCACTAGCGGTAGTAACCTTTGTTTTGTGGCTTGGACTCTCCAGGCACCTTCAAACCCAGTGTAAGTGGTGGCTATCTGTGGATTGCTTGATAGCTCATGCCAGGTGGCCCCGGGCAAGGCACAGGCTGTGGCTCAAGTTGGCCTGCAGCAGGGCCCCTCCCAGGAGGCCCTTGGGCTGGCACACCCAGTGGCTGGCTTTAGACAGAGTTGGAACACTGCCTGGGGCCACATCCAAGATAACACACTCAAAGAAAAGACTGAGCAGGCACCAGAGCCCTGATAAAGTGAATTCTGCTTTGTAGAGTCAGCTCCTGCACTGTAGTCACCAGCCAGTCTTCACAACCAATCGGCCTGAAGCAAACAGCGAACAAGGCTCAAATACAACAGAAGGTAACACACAACACATATAAGGAACATACTTGAAGCACTAGACCCAGGTGACCAGGGAGACTGTGTCATTGGGCCCTAAAGGACATCTACTACATAAAGCCATTCTACTAAACCCAGCAGACATAACAGTCCTACCTAATACATATAAACAAACACAGGGAGACAGCCAAAATAGGGAGACAAAGAAACACGCCCTACATGAAATAATAGGACAAAGGTCTAGAAAAAGAACTTAACAAGATAGAGACAAGCAATCTACCAGATACAGAGTTCAGAACACTGGTTATAAGGATATTCAATGTACTTAGAGGAAGAATAGATGAACTCAGTGAAAACTTTCACAAAGAGATTGAAAATATAAAAATGCGGAAGAAAACGCAAAAAAGAACCAGTCATAAATGAAGAATATAGTAAACAAAATGAAGAATACATTAGAGGTGATAAATAGTAGATTAAGTAAAGCAGAAAATCTAGTCAGCGATTTAGAAGATAAGGTAGCAGAAAACACCCAATAAGATCAGCAATAAGAAAAAAGAATTTGAAAAAATGAAGATAGTTTAAGGGGCCCTGGGACAACATAAAATGTCCCAACATTTGCATTATAGGGATACCCGAGGAAAAGAGAGAGCATGAAATTAAAACCCTTTTTCAAGAAATAATAATAAAAACTCCTCTAATCTAGTGAAGAAAATAAACATACAAGCCCAGGAAGCACAGAGAGCCCCAAAGAAGATAAACCCAAAGAGGCCTACACCAAAACACATCATCATTAAAATGTTAAAGATTAAGGACAAAGAGAGAATCTTAAAAGCAGCAAGAGAAAAGCAGTTAGTTATCTACAAGGGAGCTCCCATAGTACTATCAGCTGATTTCTCAACAGAAACTTTGTAGGCCAGAAGAGACTGGTAGGAAATATTCAAAATGATGAAAAGCAAGGACCTATAACCAAGATTACTCTACCCAGTAAAGCTATCATGTAGAATCAAAGGACAAATAAAGAGCTTCTCAGATAAGAAAAAGCTAAAGCAGTTCATTACCACCAAAACAGTATTATAAGAAATGTTAAAAGGACTTCTTGAAGAAGAAGAAGAAGAAGAAGAAGAAGAAGAAGAAGAAGAAGAAGAAGAAGAAGAAGAAGAAGAAGAAGAAGAAGAAGAAGAAGA
>NW_011888844.1:6979780-6987737 GCF_000151845.1 Pteropus vampyrus | reverse complement strand
TTGCAGCATTATTTACCACAGTCAAGATATGGAGGATGACACCTGAGTATCCATCAATAAATGAATGAATAAAAAAAGAGGTGGGGTGTGTGTGTATGTGTGTGTGTGTGTGTGTGTGTGTGTGTGTGTAATGGAATATTACTCAGTCATAATAAAAGAAAGATATCTTGCCATCTGCAACGCATGGATGGACCTAGAGGGTATTGTGTTGAGTGGAGTAAGTCAGAGAGAGAAAAACAAATGCCATATGATTTCACTTACATGTGAAATCTAAAGAACAAAATAAACAAACAAAACAGAAATAAACTCACAGATAGAGAGCATTTTGATGACTGCCGGATGAGAGGGGGATTGTAACAGTGGGCAAAAAAGGGACAAGGAGTAAGAAACATAAATTGGTAGTTACAAAATAGTCATAGGAATGTAAAGTATAGCATAAGGAATATAGTCAATAACATAATAATTGTATGGTGTCAGGTGGGTGCGAGATTTATTGAGGTGATCACTTCATAAGTTATATAAATGTTTAGTCACTATGTTATACACCTGAAACTAATACAATATTGATACATCAACTGTATTTTTTAAATAAAATTATTTTTAAAATAATACAAGCAAAAAATGCATATTTTTTTGATCTTATATTTTTCTGTAGCTACTACCCATTTCTTTACCCACTCCCTTTAGAGCAAAACTTCTTGAACAGGTAGTTGAGAACATGTTCTCTTCAAATTCTCTTATTGTATTCTGTTGAACTAACTTTAAACAAAAAATTTGAGGTCATCAATGACTTGTATAACAATAAATTCAATAGCCGCTTTCAGTGTTCATTACACCTGGCCTATCATCTAGAAACTAACATAGATGATAAAGTGTTCTCCTTGTCTCTCACCATGCACTTACTTTGTGCTACCTTGATATATATTTTTTCTCATCTGCTCAACATCTAAATATTACAGTATTTTAGTTGAGTGTCATTGTCTCCTTCCCCACACAGAGAAGACCTTGAGTAAATATCAATAAATGTAATAGAGAAATAAAACAAGGGAAGAAGAAAATGTAAGGTTGTTGGTTATCAAGCAAGTTTTCTTTGTGTTCTAGAGGAACTTAATTATATTGGGAAACTATGAGAGGCAGTGTATAACACATACATTGCATTTGTCCCACAGGAGTGAAGGAAATTAACATATTTATCTATCAACTCTTACCTTAGGTTGGCAGCTACTCCTGGGTGAGTTGCATTAAATATTCGAAACTATCAGTTTTCTTTGTGTGAGGACAGAATAGACATTAGTATTCAAAGATAATCCTTAAAAAAAGATGTATAGGTGCTGACTCTTGGAAGTTGGGTTGCTTTGTACAAAAATGACATATGCCAAGGTATATGGACAGGGCATCAACAGCATTAGTTATTTTTGGTATATATAGTCTTAGGACTCTTTTAATTGTCTGTCTCTGCAAAGTCTCTTTGTGATCTCAACCATTCCATATATGTAAATACCTTCAATATACTGACTCCCAAAACTATATCTTTAAACTGGACTTCTCTCTTTACCTCTAGACTCATATATCTAATTTCCTACTTTTATCATTATTTGAAGTTTTAATATATGTGTGGAATTAATTATTGACATCAACCATATGCTGTTTCTCTCCAAAATTATTCTTTCCATATTGTCCTCTATATCATTAATATTGTACCATCAATCATGCAGTTGTTCAGGCTAAAACCCTGGCATCATCATTCTCATCAACACTGTGTATTCAATTTATCATAAACTACAGTAGTCTCTCAAATAAATAAAGCCTCCCAAATGGCCTATCTGTTTCTGCTTTGCCTCCTGTCCCAAGTCTATTCTAGGTGTTGCAGCCAGAATGGTCTTTAAAAATTATAGGTGAAATTATGTTATTATTATGCTCAAAATCCTCCTCCAGTGGTTTCCCATCTCACTCAGAGAAAAAGCCAAAATCTTTACATTAATTAAAATATCTTACATGATTTGTACTTAACTGCTCTCACAACCACATATAAATTCAGTGTGCTTGAGACCAAAGCGTATGTGTTTAACCCTTAGGCAATTCTGCTTCTAAAAGCTATGCTTCTTTCCTCATGCTCACTTATATTTAGTGCTATTTTCTATATATTTTAGTACTAATTGCCACTTATCTTTATTTATATTTATTTAAATATAAACTATTTATATTTTACATTTATACTTTTGAATGCCAGATAATAATTGTGGGTATCTGGGAATTCTTAAAGGACTAGTGGTTCAACATTTACAATATTCAGTTGAAGACACTGACATTCAGAAAAACCAAATAACTGATTTACTTTGATAGCAGAGCTGCACTTAGAAATTGGGTTCTTCGGGTCTTTGCTCTTTTCACTTTTCTACAAAAAGTCAATGATCCTATATTTACAAGAACAAAAAGAAAAAAGAAAGAGAAAACAAAGAAAAAACTGAGTCTCAAAAATTCTGTTTTTAGCTCTATGATCAGGACTTTATTGACAGGATAGCTACAACTAATACATAGCAGTCGAAAGAAAACAAATAGAGTATGTAGAGACAGACTGACTAAGAAAGAAAAGTTAATGCCATATTTAAGTTGGTAAATTCTTTATGCCATCTAGGATTAGAAGGTGTGACAGAATTATTCCTAATGTTAATGTTGAAGAAACGAGCTATATTCTATTATATTTAAGTGTGACTAGTAAATTATTAGAGGCCATGATATGACCCACTGTTTACTTGAATGTATGTCACATAAAACTGTGTTGAATAGAATTCTTAATGTGCTACATATTTTTTGTTCAAAAGGTGATTTACACAAAATGATCCTCATACTGCATCGCTGACCAGTGGTCATTTGAGCTGTAAAAAGTAATCTCACTTTATTGCTGAAGCTTTCATTTCTATCAAAAGATTTTATACAGACACCAAAGTGGCAAATAACTTAGCAGTTGGATAAACTAAAGAAGAATTTTAGCAGGAGCATTTTTTTGCTTTGCCCTTTGATATAGAGAAAAGGATTAAGATGAGAATTTAGTCATTGTAATTTCCGCAATAAATCTATCGATAGCAGCATAAAATATTTTTTTTGAAATCCTCTAAACTTTGCAGTCAGAGGGAAAAATGAAAAGAGAAAAGTATAAAGCAACAAGAAATTAGATTAACTGTCCCAGTGAAAATACCCTAGAGGAAAAACATTTGATTATTCACAAACATACCCAGCACAGAAGATGAAAACAAAGCTACCTGCTTTTATACTA
The DNA here is from genome assembly GCF_000151845.1 of Pteropus vampyrus. Taxonomy (NCBI): domain Eukaryota; kingdom Metazoa; phylum Chordata; class Mammalia; order Chiroptera; family Pteropodidae; genus Pteropus; species Pteropus vampyrus. The sequence continues at coordinate 6,984,463 of NW_011888844.1, read as the reverse complement.
TTCCTGCCTGCTAGGATGGTTTAATGCTCTGCATACTTCATAACTATTGGCATTAAGAAAGAAACATGTTTTGAATATAGTTTCCTCAACCAGAATACCTAGTAACGATTAATAATTTCTAAATATAAAAATTACGGGGAAAAATTGCATAGATGATAGAGGCTCTGTTTATACCTCTGGTGACCAAATCAAAGTTGTGTCAGAAAAAAGGAGCAAACAGAAAGAAAAACTCACCTGGGATCTAGATGAACAAGCCATACAACTAGAAAGAAATCTAAGAAATCACCCTGCAATGGCAGAAGGTAGGACAGGGCAAGGATGCGAGGCTACCCAGTCCCCAGTGGCTAAGTGGGAGGGAGGTTGTGGCAGCAGCAGAGGCAGACACCTCTTAAAGGGGCTGCGTCCATGAGTGGACTTTCGTGGTGACGGACCTGCTCGCTCTGAGCACCAATGCCAATTTAGCTGCTCGCAGTGGGCACCAGGGACTTACAAAGGGAAACTGAGATGTCGGAGAGTGGGCCTATGTGAGACTCTCTCTGTGAGTGCCGGCAGTATCCATTGTTCCTCTGTTGAGCTCTTTCTTGTCCCAGTGCACGGACTCAGCGCCGCCATAGCAGAGATGACATTGAACTGGATAACAGAGGTTGCTCTGCTCAGAGGATTCCCTGAAACTCTGTCTCCCACAACTCGCAGCCCCACCCAAGCCACATCCATGTGTGTCCTCAGAGTGTCAGGTGCTCCTTACTGAGCAGCACCTAGACTCACACTGGTGGCAGCTGACCTCGTTTTCTGGTATGGCTTCTTGAGGCAACTATAAGCACAACATCTGTGGATTGCTTCCTGAATCTTAACTTGTGGCCCCGGAGTGGTAGAGCTTGGGCTAAGTTTGGCCTGCAGCTGAACCCCTCTCAGGACTGTGCCACTGGACACCTACTTCACAAATCCACACTAATAAGACCGGGAGACTGAGGAGCTTTGCTTAGTACAAATAAACACACACAGAAAGACAGCCAAAATGGGAAGACGAAGAAGCAGAAACCATATGAGAGAACAGAAAAGAGATCCAGAAATAATGGAGTCAAGTAATCTAACAGATGCAGAGTTCAAAACACTGGTTATAAAGATGCTCAATAAACTTTTGAGAAATGTAGGTGAATTCAATGAGAGCTTCAAGAAAGAGATTTAAAAAACATAAAATGAAAATGGAAATTATAAAAGAAAACCAGTCAGAAATGAAGAACACATTATCTGAGATAAGAAGTATATTAAATGGAATAAACAAAGTGAATAAAGAAGAGGATCAAATGACCTATTTAGAGGATGGGAAAGCTATCCTCAATCAGAATGGCAAGAAAAAAGAAGCCAAGAATGTAATAATAATTTAAGGAGCCTATGGGACACAAATGTAAAAATATCCATGTCATTGGAGTACCTGAAGGAAAACAAGAAGTTGAAGAGCTATTTAAAGAAATGATGATGGAAAACTTCTCTCACCTGATGAAAGAAATAGATATAAAATCCCAGGAAGCTCAGAGTCTCAAAAACCGGGAACCCAAAGAGGCCGACACCAAGACACATCATAATTCAAATGCCAAAGGTTAAATGCAAACAGAGAAACTTAAAAGCAGCAAAAGAAAAGCAGTTAGTTGCCTACAAGAGAACACCCATAAGACTGGCAGCTGATTTCTCAAAAGAAACTATGCAGGACAGAAGAGCTTGGCACAAAATATTTGATGTGTTGAAAACTCAGTATCTACAACTTAGAATACTTTATCCAGCAAAGCTATCATGTAGAGTCCAAAGACAGATAAAGAGCTTCCCAGACAAAAATAAGCTAAATAAATTTATCATCACCAAGCCAGTATTACAGGAAATGTTGGAAGGACTTCTTTAAGAAGAAAAAAAAAAAAAAAAGTGTATCAAAAACAGGGATAAAGAATGGTAATAACTACATTCCTATCAACAAGTACCTCAAATGGAAAAGAATTAAATGCTCCAACCAAAAGATAGAGAGGTTGAATAGATTAAAACAAACAAACAAACAAACAAACAAACAAACAGAAACAAGACCCTTATATATGCTGACTAAAAGAAACTCACTTCGGATTAAAAGACACACACAAACTAAAAGGAAGGGGATGGGAAAAGATATTGCCTTGACGAACCTAGAGAATATTGCACTGAATGAAATGGGTTGGATAGAGAAAGGCAAATATTGCATGATTTCACATATATATGGAATCTAAAGAACAAAATCAACAACAACAAGAGTGGAAATAAACTCATAGATACAGAGAATATTTTGAGGGATACTAGATGGGAAGGGGGTTGGAGGATGGCGAAAAAAAAAGCAAAGGGATTAAAAGGTACAAATGAGTAGTTGCAGAGTAGACATGGAGATGTAGAGTATAGCATGGGGAAGATGGTTAATAATGTTGTAATAAATATGTAATGGGGAAGAGGAGTGCTAGATTTAGTGGGGTGATCACTCTGCAAGTTATGTGGATCTCTGTTCATTATTCTATACAACTGAAACTGGTATGTTATTGTATGCCAACTATAACTGAAAAAAAATCATTGAATTGTACATTGTAAATATAAGAAACTAATTGTTTATTATATTCCAATAAAGACGAAAAAATTATCAGTATTGAGGGTTCAGCTAAGCTTCCCATAATGTTGCTACTCCTAGCATCCATTTTGTTTGGCCAGAGGCCTTCAGGAACCTTAAACTAACATTAGCCCTCTCATGCAAGCACATGTCCTAGATAACAGTCATAAACAAATGTAATTTCATGATATTACTTTCTCAACAGCCTTGGTAATCAACAGTCTCTTCTGCCTCTCAGGGCCTTTCCCTTGTGTGCCCCTTAGATAAGACTCCAGTGGAGCTTACCAGAACCCCACTCTTTTGATTTGAATTGACCAATGCAGCCTTAGCCTGGAAATCTTAAAGCACTCCACGCAAAGACCCTAATAAAAGTATTTATCTCAGGTTCTATTGCTCTCTCTTGTACACTCTGCTTTGACTTACTTCCTTATGCAGCCCCTAGAGGCATGCCATGAACTTTCTCCAGGATCTGAGAGTAATAAATTCTCTATTTTAATTTCTCTTGTGATCTGTTGTTGAACTGTGGCTCATCATCTGGCACCACGTGCTCCAATGAACAGATATTAATTTAACAAAGTCATATTATTATTAAGAAGAGTAAGAGTTGGATGATTTTTTCTTTGAAAACTCAATAGCATCTTCTTGTTGATGAGCAAAAATAAAATAAAACAAACAAAACAAACCTTTGGGTTCCATTTTATAAGCATAAGTTAAATTTTATGTATACACTTTGAGATAGGTATCTCTAAACATTCAATTTTGTTACCTCCTCTGCTGCCATTTGATTGATATAGCAGAGTTATCAACTGCAACAATGGAAGCCGAAGGGGAAAAAAAAATCCAATGATATCAAATGCTAAGAGAAAAATAGCTTTTAATCTAAAATTGAGTATCTTAAAAATTATATCTCAAATATCATAATTTAATATATTTTGCATAAACAAGAACAGAGTTTACCACCAGCAAAATCTTCACTAAAGTAAGTTCAAAATAATATAACTCAAGAAGAAAATTAGAACTTCCCCTTTCTTAAGTATAAAAAGCAAACAAAAAATAAGTCTTAAATATAAAAATTGGAAAATATATAAACAAATTGGGAAACTTGTAGGTAAATCTAAAAATAAAAAAAAATATAAAAGAATGTCAGTGATTTATTTTAATGTTGATAGTGAAAAAGGTGATATCTTTTATAGGTTTTCCAAGAATTTTGCATGATTTAAGGGAGATAGTTTAGTTTATACTTTAAAAATGCATGGAAAAACTTCAAAAGTAATCATTCAAATAACACATATTTTAATGACATAAAAAGACAAAGTATCCAATAAAATATATTATTGAGACAAATACAATCAAGCAAAAACTCAATCACAAAAAATAGTTTTTAAACATACATTTGGAAATGAAATACCAATTTCCATATTGCTTATAAATTGAAGTCATAATAAAAATTTTAAATCTTTATATCTGAAAAAGAATGGCAATGGTGTGAATAAAATTAAATGTAATATAGTAAAAGTAGTATGTAAAGTAAAACTATTTGCCTTAAATGCTTATATAATAAAACAGGTGTCAGCAAATTATTTCTTTAAAGAGCCAAATATATAAATATTTTTGGCTTTGTAGGCCAAAAAACCTCTGTCACAACTATTCAATTCTGTTTCAACTCAAGGAGCCATATACAGTATGCAAGTACATGAGCATGGCTGTTAAAACTTTATGGACATTGTCATTTGAATTTTATATAATATTCATGGGTTGAAAAATGCTATTCTTGTGGTTTCAACCCTTTAAAAAAAATAAAAATTATTCTTAGATAACAGGCCATAGTAAAATGAGTGGTGGATTATATTTGGCCTGTGTGCTGTATGTAGTAGTTGACCCTCGTGATAGAAGAAGAAAGACTGAAAATTTATAGGCTAAGCATTTAGAAAGACAAATAGTCTCAGCTAAAATAATTTCAATTATTACTTCTAGGCTTGTCAAAATATAGTAAACTTGTTTTATTTTTTTTAAATCTTATTTGAAATAAAATTGAATCCTCTTAGTCTGTTCTGTACATATCTTAACTTCTC
>NW_011888844.1:6972951-6979030 GCF_000151845.1 Pteropus vampyrus | reverse complement strand
TATTAAAATATTATTGGCTATATTTCTTATGCTATACTTTCTAATTTCATGGCTATTGTGTAACTACCAATTTGTACTTCTTAATCCCTTCCCCCTTTTTCACCGACCTCCGCAACCTCCCTCCCATCTTGTAACCCTCAAAATGTTCTCTGTATCAATGAATTAATTTCTGATTTTTTGTTTGTTTGTTTTGTTCTTCAGATTCCACATATATGTGCAATCATATAGCATTTGTCTTCTATTCAACTTATTCCACTCAGCACACTACCCTCTAGGTCCATCATGAAATATCTTTTTCTATCCCATTACTCTTAGCCTGTGTCTGTCTTTTAATCTGAAGTGAGTCTCTTGTAGGCAGTATGTGTAAGGGTCTTGTTTTCTTATCCATTCAGCCACTCTGTCTTTTGATCGAAGCATTTAATTCTTTTTCATTTGAAGTACTTGTTGATAGGTATACAGTTATTGCCATTCTTTATTCATATCTTTGATACATATTTTTTCTTCTTCTTAAAGAAATTTCTCAAACATTTCCTGTAATACTGGCTTGGTGGTGATGAACTCTTTTAGCTTTTTCTTGCCTAGAAAGCTCTTTATCTGTCCTTCGATTCTAAATAACTTTGCTGGGTAAAGTAATCTTGGTTATAGATCCTGGGTTTTCATCACTTTAAATATTTTGTGCCAAGTCCTTCTAGCCTGCAAAGTTTCTATTGAGAAATTGGTTGACAGTCTTATGAGTGTTCCCTTGTGGGTAGCTAATTGCTTTTCTCTTGTTGCTTTTAAGATTTTCTCGTTGAATTTAATCTTTGACATTTTAATTATGATATATTTTTGTATGGACCTTTTTGGGTTCATCTTATTTGGGACTCTCTGAAATTCCTGGGGTTGTATGTCTATTTCCCTCACTGGGTTAGAGAAGTTTTCTGTCATTATTTCTTCAAGTAGGTTTTCAATTCCTTGCTCTCTCTCTTCTCCTTCTAGTACTCTTATGATGCAAATGTTGTTACACTTAACATTGTCCCAGAGGCTTCTTAAGCTATTTTCATTGTTTTTGTATTCTTTTTCTTGTTACTGTTCTGATTGGGTGCTCTGATACTTCATCTTCTTTGTTATTAATTCAATATTCCGTTTCATCCACTCTGTTGATTCCCTCTAATGTACTCTTCATCTCAGATATTGTATTCTTTATTTCTGACTGGCTCACTATTATGTTTTCTATCTCCATTTTCGTTTTTTATCTCTTCGTTAAAGTTCTCACTGAGTTCATCTACTCTTCCCCTAAGTTCCTTGAGCATCCTTATAACCATTGTTTTGAACTGTGCATCTGGTATACTGCTTATCTCCATTTTGGTGAATACTTTCTCTAGAGCTTTGCTCTGTTCTTTCAAGTGGGGCATGCTTCTTTGTCTCCCCATTTTGACTGCATCTCTGTGTCTCTTTCTAGTATTAGGTAGGGCTCCTGTCTCCTGGTCTTAGTAGAGTGGCTTTATGTAGTAGTGTGCTGTTGGACCCCTTGGCACAGACCAGGGAGGGATCCAGCTGCAGGCCAAGTTCAACTGCAGCCTGTGAACCTCTGGGGTCACCCGGTAAGAGTCATCAAGCAATCTACATATGGCTGCCATTTGTGATGGGCTTATAGGTGCCTCAAGGGTCTAAGTCCAAAACCAAGGCTGGCTGCCACTAGTGAGGATCTTGGGGCTGCTCAGCAAGAGGTACAGGGCACACCAAGGCCAGGTGTTGCTTCTTTGGATATTGTAAGCCTTTGAGAGATTTTATGAAAATTCACAGCAGGAGAGCCAAGACAACTCATTTGTATGGTATAAATATCTGGAAGCGGCTTAGGTGAGCCCACAAGTTGGGAGATGCAGAGTCTCAGTGAATTTCCTGGGTGGAGCAACCTGTGTTATCCAGGTCGATGGCACCCATGTCTGCAGGCTGGGAGGGTGCAGGGCTCAACAAAGGAAAAATATTTTCTTCCTGTGCCTCTGTCTGGGAGGAAACCACCCCTCCAGCCTTCGCCCTGAAGCTCGACAGCTCAGTGACTTCCCGTATGTTCCCGGTGCCTCTGGAGCAGCTAACCCAGCTCTGGAGCTCAGAGCGAATGAGTCCATCAGCAAGTAAGGCCAGGAGTGGGCCCTTTAAGAGGAAGGTCTCCGCTTCCCACAGCCCTCCGTCTCACTCAACCACGATCTCCATTGGTTTTCACAGCCAAAGGTTGTGGAGACTTCTCTTCCTGGCACTGGAACACTGGACTGGGGAGCCCAGTATGCAGCCGGGATCCCTCGATCCTCAGGTGGAAAAAGAGACTCTGAAATCAAAATAGGCCTCCTGATTCTCCATTGACACTTGTGGTTGCAGGACTGGGCCGTTTGGCATCTTTTCCTCTCCTACTGTTTTGAAGTGACCTGTTATTTGAGGTGACTTAGCTGTAGGGATGTTGTTCAGCCAGACCTCTGGCGACTCTGCATACTGGTTGTTCTGTAGTTTTGTGATAATTTGTTGTGTTCGCTAGAGAAAAGTCATACAGCCTTTACCTTCTACACCATCTTGAATGTTCTCATAATCATCTAAAATTTAGCCTAGTCAATTAACTCTGCAGAGATCAACCTCCTGACACAGAATTACTTTGTATGAAACTAACTTGAAGAGCTAGTCAATCAGTTCTCATAGTTTGCTACTGGTCTGAAAGTGCCTTAAAGACATAGACTCTGTCCTATTTGTATTTCTTTCTGTCAACTCGCATAGTTGTTAACAAAGAGTCATGAAAAATAAATGCATGACAATAATAGAAAGAATGATTTCTCTAATTGGACCTATCATTAATACCATACTTAAGCTCAATGCTGCTGATCTGATTCCAACTGGAAATAAAAAGTAGGGTTCGTCTTTTAATAAATATATTAATATTTGCTATATGGACAAATGTTTCATGGTCAAATGAGTCTAAATAAATAATGTTGTCTTTAAAATGTTAAAAATGACTTTTGACTACAGATATTCACTGAACCTTTAATATGTGACTATTTTATAAATCTTAAAAAGGGTAATAGAAATCCCCACCTTATATGAGATTAAAAAAAAAAAAAAAACACCTGATAGTATAAACATTTTAAAAACAAATTTTGGAAAATGGTGGCATAATAGATTTCTAAAACTCAGATTACATAGTCAATAGAGCACATATTTTGGAATTATTCAGACCTTATTAACTGTGCAACTTTGAGAAAGTCATTTAAACAATCTACATCTCAATTTCCTCATTTATTATAGGAAATAATAACTACCTAATAAAACTTCTGAGAGAAATTTAATGAGATATCGTACCTATAGCACTTAGCAATGAATTATATTTAAGCATTACATGTGCATAGGTAGTTTCACAGGGAAAGAATGTTTTGGAAGTGATGTCAGAATCATGGTGGAGTGAGTTAACCCCTTTGTATCTCCCTATAAATCTTCAACTAGTCAGACATCTATAACCCAACAAAGTTTCTTCTTCTCAACACAGTAAATCATCTGAGTGATCTCCACATCAGTACATGTGAAACTGGGCATACTGAAACATTTAGAAGAGGCAAAATATGAGGAAGGACAGAGATGGTGCTCAGATATGTGGTACTCTAGCCACCGCGGCTCAGCCTATGGCCCTAGCAAATGTGGTGGCAGCAGTGAAGGAATCAAAGTGCTGCCTTCAAACCATGACTGGCAGAAGGTAAGAGGGGCAGCAGCAGCCTTTGTGCCAGAGAATCTATCTCTCTCCTCCAACTGTGGCAGATCCAGGTAGCAGCAGCGGAGACAAGTCTACGGCCTCCTGCAGTACCACTAGTCGTAGAAAACAAGGAAACAGTGTGGCAGGCTTATAAACCTGGCTCTCCGCATGTGCCACACCCCCTGACCACTGTGGTGGTAACTCAAGACCCAAGTGTCTCAGACACATGGGGGCATACACCACCTAAGTCATCCAGGCAGGAAATCTCATGACCACAGCAACGTCCCCTACAGTGACCCTGGAGGCGCAAAGAGCATCGTAAGAGAAAGAAAAAAACTTGTGCTATAGTACTATCTTCTAGAAAACAAAAGAAAAATATTTATCAACCTGCTAAATTATTAAAATCAACAATACCTAAATAAGAAAAGCATTCACTACTTCAACTGCACCAACTAGGTAATGACCCATCAAGCTCTATGAACGACCAAAGTAACATGGTAACACAGAAAAAAAAAAAAAAAAAGAAAGAAAGAAAGAAAAGTGACAATTCTCCAGAAAACAAATTCAAAGTCATGGAAGATTGTGATCAAAATGAGATAGTAGAAAATAGCAGACATAAAGATATTAAAGTCTATAAGAAAACTTGGAAAGGCAGTTTCATGAGCTCAGGAATAAAATTAATGAACAGAAGGAGTACTTTACCAAAGAGATTGAAATTGTATTAAAAAAAGAAATAAAACAGCATTCTGGAGCTAAAGAACTTAATAAAATGAGATAAAGAATGTATTAGAAAGCTTTGGAAATAGAGTTGAGCATATAAAAGAGAGAATTATAAAGCTCATAGATGGGAATCTAGAAATAATTTGGGTGGAAGTGGAGTGAGAACTAAGATTTAAAAAAAAAAAAAGAATTTGATGAGAACTATATAACTCCATTAGAAAAGGCACCATAAGGATATTGGGTATCCCAGAAGGAATGAAGAGGGAGAAGGTAACAGAGAGCCTATTCAAATAATTGATGAGAACTTTTCGAACCTGGGGAAGAAACTGTACATTAAAGCTCAAGAAGCTAACAGAACACCCGATTATCTCAATGCAAAAAGACCTTCTCCAACACACATTATATTCAGACTTTCAAAGTTAATGATAAAGAAATAATTCTCAAGATAGCTAGGGAAAAAAGACAGTAACCTGCAAAGGAAACCCTATCATATTACCATCAGATTTCTCAGCAAAAATGCTACAAGCCTGGAAGAGTGGGATGATATATTCAAAATACTGAAGGAATGAAAGCAACAGCCAAGAACAATATATCTAGCAAAGTTGTTTTAGATATAAAGGAGAAATAAAACCTTTCCAGACAAACAAAAGCTGAAGGAATTTACTATCACAAGAACTCTACTACAAAATTATTGAAAGGAGTTCTTCTACCTGAAACAAAAAGACACAAGTACACAAAACTTTGAGTAAAGTGATAGACAGAAGCAGAAAATTGCAACTCTATTTCAGAATAAGGTGTTAAAGCAGTTGATTATAACATAAAAGTTAGGGAGGGAAAGGTTTAAAAATATCTATAGCTACTTCAATTTGATAATAAACATACAACATTTATGTTTTTGTGACAACAAAAACATAAAAGGAGAGTAGGAAAAGGATAGAACTTGTATAGATAAATAAAGATAAGATGCTATCAGAAGAAATAAGACTATTTTATCTAGGACACATTTTATGCTAACATCATGGTAACTGCAAAACAAAAATACACAAAACAGAAAAAAAGAAAAAAAGAAAATGGGGGAAAAAACATAGAAAACCACCAAACTGAAATAACTGACAGAAACACAAGGGAATAGAAACAATGGATATAGGGAGCAATCAGAAAACAAAAGATAAAATGTTAGGAAGAAGTTTTCATATATCAACAATCACCTTAAATGTAAATGGACCGAATTTCACCGAATTTTCCAAAGAAGATATGCAGATGGGCATCAGGCACATAAAAAGCTGTTCAACATCATTAATTATTACGGAAATGCAAGTAAAAATCATAATGAGACATCACCTCGCTATATAATGGCTATTATTAAAGTGACAAGAAATAATAAGTGTTGAAGAGAATGTGGAGCCAAGGGAATCCTAGGATACTGTTGGTGGGATTGTAAATCAGTGCAGCCACTATGGAAAACAGCATGGAGGTTTCTCAAAATATTAAGAGTAAAACTACCAGATGATCCAGCAATTTCTCTTCTGGGTATTTATCTAAAAAATATGAAAACACTAATTCAAAAAGATATGTACTCCTTTGTTCATTGCAGTATTATTTACAAAATAGCCAAGATATGGAAACAATCTAAGTGTCTATCAATAAATAAAT
>NW_011888844.1:6970600-6972421 GCF_000151845.1 Pteropus vampyrus | reverse complement strand
CCTGACCCTGCTTAGCTTCCAAGATCAGATGGGATCAGGCTCGTTCAGGAAACTTTTTATCTTTCTGAGTATAATACTCTGCGAGGATTTAAAATATATCAGATCACCAAGAGGTGATAGGATTCTAATATTTGGCTTAAAAAAAAATATTGTCCCATTTAGTCCTCAAGATTAAATAACATGTGCCAAGCAAGCTTCATCTTTTCTATTCATTGAAAATATTGGGCATAGGATCAACTAATAATAAAGCTGTATTTTGATTTTAAGTTTGCTACTTTCCTTTTGTTTTAGAGTTCTATTTAGAGCTTTGTATTAAGGAGGGTTGGTTGGTAGGGCAAGATTTGGGCTATTATTTTTATTCCAGCCAAATCAACAAAATATTTTCAAAACCTCACCTTGAATTCAAGTATCTGACATTTAATCTCATGATAAGTGGTTGTTATTGATAATAGTTTTTGATTAGGCATATTCGTATTTCTAAAATAATTTCACAATTTGATCCCGTGAAATGAAAGCATGTCTCAGGCTAAAATCTGCCACATATACAGATATTTGTTAGCAAACAGACCCGAAATGTAAGATAAATTAATCTCAAATATTTTTTTCCTTTTAAGTGCTCTAACATCACCTTACATGAAGCAATTCACTTTTGTCTATTCAGAGTGTGGTAACCAAAAGTCCTCAAAAGTCAGCACCTAGACACAGAATCACTTAGAAATCAAACCTAAGGAGTCATCTTTAATGCTCTAGGCCACTGAGATCACTAAATATATATATCTTGTGTACGAAAGTATAATAATAACCTTAAAAGACTTCTATACAATGCATATATTTTGAACTCTAGAAATTTCGCTAGTGAAAATCCATTTGTAACAACCACTGTGCCATTCAACAGTCTCTACACGACCCGTGCATAGATAGATAAATCAGACATCACTTATTTCCCAGCTCATATCCTCTCAGCTCAGCCTTTACTCCATCTACTACTTAGGCAACCAGCTTCATGTAGATGCAAACTGACAGCATCACTTTTTGGCTGAACCATGTTGTCTCTCACATTCTGCCCCAGGGCTTCACTAAATCTATGATAAAGGATGCCTGCAGAAGCTTTCTCAGAACTTTTCTCATGCTCAAACCTGGACAAATGTAGTAGCATCTTACAGAGAATGAGATCCAGAGGATGAATACTCTTCTCTTTCATCCCTCAAATAGGTATTTCTCAGGCATGATCTGCCCAGTTTCTCAAAGAGCTCTAGCCTTATTGATCCCTAGTTGCCCACAGCAGTTATCAGCTCAGTAATGCACCCTGCTATTGGCTCTCCTTCCTTCCCTAGTTCACTCTTCCTTATTTTCCACTCACATGTCCTGGAATCATTTCCAAGAATAATCAACCTGGACACAAATTCATAGTTTCTGCTTTCTGTGAGAACCCAAGATAAGACAGTGACACTGACTCTAAAATATATCTAGCCAATCTAGATATCTGGAATATTCTGAATTTCACAAATGAATGTTCATTTGTTACGTCCAGTCTGCTAATTAACAAAAACCCCTGTGTTGATCAGAGATAATGATAATGGAAGCACTAATAGTAGCTACCTCCATAGTGTGGTCCTTTATGAAAATGCTAGCTAATCAATTCTGGAGTGTGCATTCTTGAATAGGACAAATGAGTCACCCAAGGGTGTTGTTTAAAATTAATGTATAGAAGTATATTGCATTATGAATGCTAAAGTAAATAAAAATAAATTATATATTAGAGAACCTATATTTGATTTGCTTTAATTTTCCATAGTACTCTTTCATATTATTTGGAGAAAT
>NW_011888844.1:6964301-6970550 GCF_000151845.1 Pteropus vampyrus | reverse complement strand
AAGACAGTGACACTGACTCTAAAATATATCTAGCCAATCTAGATATCTGGAATATTCTGAATTTCACAAATGAATGTTCATTTGTTACGTCCAGTCTGCTAATTAACAAAAACCCCTGTGTTGATCAGAGATAATGATAATGGAAGCACTAATAGTAGCTACCTCCATAGTGTGGTCCTTTATGAAAATGCTAGCTAATCAATTCTGGAGTGTGCATTCTTGAATAGGACAAATGAGTCACCCAAGGGTGTTGTTTAAAATTAATGTATAGAAGTATATTGCATTATGAATGCTAAAGTAAATAAAAATAAATTATATATTAGAGAACCTATATTTGATTTGCTTTAATTTTCCATAGTACTCTTTCATATTATTTGGAGAAATAATTCACAAACATTTAATTTTCTTTTCTAAAAGGAGCTGAAGTTTCTGGGATTCTTTTTAATTGTTATAGCTGCATTTAAAAAAAAGTTGATCAAAGATGATTAATCAGACTTGAGAACTTTCCTTAGGACTAAATGAGGTTATAGTTTAAGATAATTGTCAGAGGAGGTTACATTTGACAAAAATAAAATGACAGAAAACATGGCAAGACAGATCTATATACACTTATAATTATACCTCGGTTTTGTATGAGTACATTTCTCAGATGACCTATATTAGAATTATCTAGGGAATTATAAAAAGTATATGAATTCCTGGTCTACACACCAGATGTATTGAATCAGAATCTCAGAAGGTGGAGGCCAGAAATTGTTATGTTTAACAAGCTACACAAATGATGAATGTACACCTAAATTTAAGAACTGTAATAATAAAGGATAGTCAAGTGTGAAAAATTAGCCCTTTGTTTTAAAATTTCCCTTTTCTTCTTTTTCCTAAGGTTTTCTTTTTGTCTCATCTTTAATGGATCCTTAACTTTGGAGGGTTATCACTCTGGTTCATTATAACTATAGTTGTCAAAGGAAGCTTTGTGACAGCTTATTATCTATATTAGTCCTGAGTTTGGGGGATGCCACATATCCCCTCAATGAAAAAATGCACTAATCTCCCACCAACCAAAGCTTCTGCTATGGGCTGCAGATATAACTATTCCACTGATTCCCTGAGGAGCTCCTGGTGTTTGCATTTTGATTGAGTTAAGTTATGGTATTACATCAGAGTAATTTGTTTAGATAACATCTTACTGATAATTTTCAGAGAGATGATGTCTGAGAGTGTGAAAAAAAAGTAAATTTTGATGGGAGACCAATAAAAGGAAGTAAGATCCAAAACATATTATTACTTCATATGGAAAGCCAGAGGAACCATGAGATCACATAACATCCATTTATGGTTATATTTGTGGTAAGAGAAAAAGTACTGAAAAGCCAAGGAAATATGAAAGTTGGAACCACCAAAAGAGATGATGAAAATGAAACAAATGTGTCTAACTCAAAATTTTTACTAAGAAATTTACCATACTTTTTCAAAATGGCAACTCAGCCTCATGTAGCCTTATGTTGTGTTTTCATTTGGAAGCTAGATATGTTTTCTAGCTATTTTAAGATGTTTTAGATAGTTCTGTGCATTTGTAATTTAAAACTGACAGTTTCAAGTGTGAGATTGTAAAAGGGAACTAATATAATGTACAAAAATGATCTATTATGTTTGGGGCCATATAAAGTTATTCAAATTAACCTTTGAAATCTATTTTAAATTAGAATATATTGTGTTTATAGGACAGTTTAGTTGAATGGCAGGTAAGATTGGGTGTTAAGTTTTGTATACTATTGCAATTTGTTATTTTCAAGATGTTTAGAGATGTTTCATATTTCTCTCTTTATGAGAAAAAATATCAAACTTATTTAGAGACATTGAGAATTCAACTGTCATTTCCAGCTGTAAACATATTGTGTTTTTTTGCTGATAAAATTTCTAAAATAATTACTAAAGTATTATATCATCTTGAAAATCTCAGCTTATGCACATATATACATCATTCTTTATCTTCCCCAAAGTTATTATATATCAGAATTTAGAAGTACTGATAAGGAAAATTGTCTGATTTAGGTTCTCTATGCTTCTATACTTGATGATTTATCTACTTCAGGGTGCTAAAAAAGTATTGATCAATGATTTCTTTGTGCCTAACACTTTTCTGTATACTTATAATAACTGAAGGGAGATTTGGAGTAGGTGTTGGAGCCCAGGACTAAGGAACCATAAGATTATCTCACTGCCATTAATGAGTTTATGATCTAGTTGGTAAAAAGAGATATGCAAGCATAAATCCAAGTGGGTAAAACAGACAATAACATATAATCATGAGTAATTTTTTATACTCTGTTAAATATTATAAGAGGTCAGAGAAGGGATCCAGTAGGCTAGGGTACTCACAGGAAGCTTTACAAATGATATGGGGCTTGAGCCTACCTTGAAAAAAGGGGTGAGATTTGAATATAAGAAAAAAAAAAAAGAAATGACATACAAAACAAGAATAACATGAACAGAGTTACAGAGGAATACGTATGCAATATTGTTCTGAGAAGCAGTAGGGAAGTAAAGTAGGATTATTCGGTAGTGATGAAATTTGTAATTTTCTTTTGTTTCGCACACCTGACAAAATCATTATTGTTATTATAATGGCATAATATAATTAATTTGTAGTGAATATTGATTTAGCACAGGAACATTGAAAAAATTAGTAGAGACAAACAGAAACATGCTAAAAGCCATATCACCAATCACTTGAAAAAGGCAGATGTGAAAGAAGCTTGGTTAAGTAATGCCAATAATGCCAAAATGTCGTGGCATTATTAGAATTAGAAATTTGGCTTGGACTATGAGAAAGATATTCCAAATTAAAAACCTCAGAAATTTTGAATTCTTACCTAATTACTCTGTAGCAGAATTAATTTGCCTTAGAAAATATTTTCCAGTTATTTCTCAATATCAAGTATTATTCAATATTTCTTCTTCCTCCCATCATCAGATTAAAGCCTTTTACTTTTTTTGTTGTTGTTTAGTCTTTCTTCAGTTGATTCTCAAACCACTGTAATCTACATTTGATATAATCCAAAATAGTGACCATCTCTTAAATGAGTTCATGAATACATCCTATCAAACTTAATGATATTTCTTGTACTAATCTAAACTATTTTGACACTGACAGAAATATGACTCTCCTGAAAACTTCATTCTTAAAATTCTCTCCTTGCTTGGCCATTGTAACTTATACCTTGTTTACTTTCCACTGTTCTTTATCAAGTTGTTACCTTTATTCTTCAACCTGCCTTTATGTGTTGGTATCATCTTACATGTTTAATCTATTCTTCGGGTAGTTTCATCATAAAAAAAAAAAAGTCAAATAAATCAACTCATTATTAGTCTAACCCCTTTTAACTAAGTCATTATGAAGTTCTATGAGTTCTCACTTCAAAATGTTTCCCAAATATTTTCTCATCCCTCCAGAGACCCATATTTAAGTTTCTCGTCCCATATGGCCTGAATTAGCCAATGAACTCATCACTGATCTTCTGTCCTCAATTTCCTTGCTTTTATTTTATAAACTCCTCAATGTCCCCATAATTAAATCTGATCATGACATTTCTTTCATTATAGTGGTTTAATCTTCACTGACTACAGGGTATTTTAAAAATTTATTGATATGGCTTTCATAGTTTTCCTCCTATTATCCTATCAATATCTATAAATGTATTAATCCCTTCTTGAAATACATTCTGTATTTGGCTGTAAAAAAAAAAAAAAAGAAAAGAAAAAGAAAACACACACACACACACACACGCACACACACAATAACCAAAAGTACTGTCCAGTGGTTTCCTCTCATCTTATCAGTAAATTTCTTATTACAAAAATATTACCTTATAAATAGTTAAGATGTTAGACCTCCTAGAAAGATGAGCATTTTAATAGATTTTTGAAAATGAAATATTTCCAAATTTCACTCCTTCCTGTGGGAGAATTTCAGGTATCTTATTACATGATGAAAAATTGTGTTCATCATGAACACTGAGTTTCTGAGAATAAAAAAAAGAAATAAAATATTATTGATCAGCTACTATGAAATGCGCACCGTAGCAAATGTTTAACATGTTAGCTTACCTAGTCTTCACACACACACACAAATTGATTTAATCTCATCTTAATGTGCTTTCACATTCTATGTTCTTATATTAAAATATAGTGGATTTTCCTTTCTAAAACCAAGTCGATCTTTTGTCCAAGAACAATCGCCAAATCTTTTAGAAGATTGCTACTATTTTATGATAATTTACCTGGCTTCCAAATAAGTTGTGAAATATGCTGTTTATTGGCATGACTGATACTCCAGATTTGTACACACTACAATTATGAATGCATATTACAGTCTATTGTGAGTTTGATGCTTGAATTCACTTTTTAATTAATTAAAACCTTTAGATATTATTTAAATTACAGTGAACAATAAGATTTCTAATACTTATAAGCAACACTTTTAGAACCAATTGCTCTCCTATGGAGAGAAATCAGTATGTTTTCTCCATTTTACAGTGAGAAAATTAAATTTCAGAGTGTTTGTAAGTTGTTAAAATGCCACAGTTAGTTAACAGCAGAGTAAAAATTTCAATTTAGAACTACATGAACCAAAAATCTAGTCTCTATCTATGCTAATACACTATTATGTCACAGGAATTGCTGCATTAGCATCATTGTCTGTAGGTTGTAAATTTGGACCTTGCTTAGGACAAAACACCTACACTGACCAGAAATTACTTTAAAAAAAAAATCTATCTCTGTTTATTCATCTATCCATTCATCCATCCTCTCATCCTTCCTTCCATTAATCCATTTGTCTATTTATATTCTAGGCATAGTATGCTCTACTGTGGAGATTTCAATTTATTTTGTTTGGCTATAAAAACTTTTGGTCAAAAGAACTATTATCCAAAATGTTTAATATAATATAGATTAAAAACAGAATGCAACTAGTTAAAATGGGGGTTTGGATTATTTAAAATTGTTTATTCAATATAGTTACATGTAAGTATAAGTATATGTCAAAGTTTTATTTCAAATTTATAAAGAAAGAGACTAAAGCAGGTTAATTCAAAGAAAACCTCCTGGTAAAGACATTGTATAGAACAAAAGAATATTGTTATATAGCTATTGTTAACTGGATACAAGAATGTCTGACATTAAGATGATAGTCTAGGTGAAGCAGGAACCAGAAAACTTACCCATAACATTAGCAGGAAAAGAGGCATGAGTACATATTGAAGTCCACATACCATATGTCTAGATATTTAAAAGTTGCAAACCAAGCTAAAAATAAATCAATATATTCTTCATGACAAAATAAACTTTTATAAAGATCTGGAAAGTGAGATTATAACTTAGAATAATCAGACTCCTAGGATTCCTGTACCAAAAAAGTGGCAATTCCAGGAGAGCTGATTCATAATCTATCTCTTGTCTTTCCCTACCCCTGGCTTATCTCAATTTTATCTCAAGGAGCCTTTCACACAGAATTGTAGACACCCCAATTTACAAGTGTAAGTTCTGTTAACACCTCCACCTTGACCTTCAGCTACCTCAGACCCAGAGATGTACAAATCGGAAGACCGTCCTACCTTAGTTAGATGAGACCAGGAAAAAAAAGTAATAATGTTGAAAGCAAATTAAAAGCCATTTGGGCAGAAAATATTTCAGATTCTAGTAGATATAGCATAGCTTAGAAAGGAAATAGTGGCTAGGTACCCAGATGGGCATGTCTTCTTGACCTGTGGATTCCTAACACTGTGGAGAGGCATGGCCATAGGAGAGCCAGAGTGGGACCCTCTAAAACACAGTAGTTTAGGGCATGGTCCCTTCTTGCTGGAGTCTAAAGTAGGTACCTGGTCACTAGTTTCCCAGAAAAGCTCAGTCATATCAAAGTTTATCCAAAAATTACTTAAGCATTCTTAAACAAACATCATATTTTTTAAGAGTTTGTGAATTACACTATACAACAATGCTCTATTATATACTAGTATTATGATCGTCTTATTTATTAGGAGTAGTGGTTACTATCATCCCCTTTCCCTCAACATACACACACAGAATTATAAATACATGTACTAGGCTTCATATGAGCTTCCAAAAAGCATAACTTTAAAATTACTGATCTACTAAATTCAAAAATAATTCAATCCTTGCCTCTTTGTTTAAACATGGGCAAGTTAACCTCTCTGAACTCAATTTCCTTATTTCTAACATAGGGAGTTT
>NW_011888844.1:6961321-6963146 GCF_000151845.1 Pteropus vampyrus | reverse complement strand
AACTTTAAAAACATTGTTGATATGGTTTCTGGCAAGCCCATGTATGTGAGAGCTTCTCTGTCCTCTGGGCCATTTTGCTGTTCCTGACATGAGTCGGACAGTGGCTGTGGTGTCATCAAAGCAGTGGATGAGAAGGCAGCTGGAGCTGGAAAGCTCAGAGGCTAAATGAATATTATTTCCAATACCTGTCACCCCAGTCTTAATCAGTGGTGGAAGAACAGTCTCAAAATTGCTTGTCTCAATTGGCCATTTAAGATTAATAGTAAAACCTGTTAATGATTACAATACATCATAAAACCTTCAGAAGGAAAGGAGACCCAAAGACTGAGGAACAACACAGTGGTAGGGCTTATGTCTTCCCCACTAATGTAGGAAGGAATCAAGAGAACTAAAATGTTAAATCAAGCTACATTCAGAGACTGCAATATGCTGATCTGCCCTGCAGCCAGTCCAGGAGGACACCTGAAGAACAAAGGAAGATTTCTGCTGGGATTACTTGCAACCTATTACCCCACACCCTGAAGAGAAAACAGAGTCTTTAACTAGCAGACCTACATAAAATAAAATTATTCATTTCCTATGGCTAAAACCATGGGGAACTCATAGATCAAAGGCTGAGAATTGTCAGTAGGACATTCATGCTACATATTTTTACCTTTTCATGCTACGTGCTCTTATCCTTTCTCATTGTATGCCCATATCAAAGGAAAATGAGTAAACAAAGTCTTTAAACTGTAATTCACAGAAATTAAGAATGATATATAAACTGGATTCTCTGACACTCAGAGGGCTTTTGTTCTCTTGTCTTGGCTTTTTGTCTTTGCTTTCTCTTGTCTTTGCTATTTCTCTTCTCTAATAAATGTTCCTTTTGACTCCAACCCTGGCATGCATTGAATTCTTTCTTGAGCTCAGCAAAGAACTCTCTTGGTACAGGGCTTGAGTTCTACTCACTTGAGAGAATTTGCTTTGTCCTGCATAACAACCAACAGATGCAAGCCACCTAGACCAGCATTTCCTGAGCCCAAACCAAGTAAGAGTTGATAGACCAGGTAGGCTCATGACTCCTCTCTGTACAGAACAAGAGTCCTGACAATAATACCAAGCCAGCCTGCAACACCAATAAGGACCTCACTGACTATAGTGGGCAGGAAAAATACTCTCCCTTCTGAACATCACCATTATGGCTGAGGTATCCTACCCCTGCCATGAGATATGAAGGAAGAGGTCAGACACTGAAACTGGCAAAGAGAATCCTCCAGAAGCAGTGTCAGCCCCACACTCTTCACAATGTGAGCTGGAGGCTCTCTTCCCTAACTTAGAGGCACCAGAATGCCCTGCTTGTCAGGGACCAGTGGGAGCCTTAGCAGCACTGTGCTAGCTAATTGCTGCTTGGCTATCACCCATGGGAACATAGGTCATCACCCATAGGAACATAACATTCTAACAATAAGCTTTCTGCTTCTGTACCCCCGCTTGACAACCAACCTGTGGGTTGACAGTTAGTAAATAGAAGAAAAATAGACCTTTATGTTTAAGACAGAACGAGGAATGGGATTTAGGGCTTAAAAACCCTGTACCTCCACATTTTGAGGCTGCTTAATTTGGGGTCTGTGTACCCCTGGCAGACTCAGCTGGCTGAACAAAGAGTGTTTTCTATAATTCACTGGTTTCTGGTGGTCCGTGTGTCTATCGGGGGCTGGCAGCTACAACAGCACCAGACAAGCCAAGCGGAACAAAGTAACATCACAACTGCTCTAGAAATTAATCTGCCAATGAAACCACAACCCACAAAAGTAGGACAAACAATTCAATTAGAACATATGCA
>NW_011888844.1:6960175-6960516 GCF_000151845.1 Pteropus vampyrus | reverse complement strand
TAGGACAAACAATTCAATTAGAACATATGCAAAAGGCATAGATATTTCACTGAAGGGAATACACAGAAGACAAATAAGCATATGAAAAGGTGTTCGACGTAGTTCTGTTACCGGAGAGTGGAGTCCTCTCCTGGCGCATTGTCCAGGTTCTTGATGTCTCGAACAAAGAATTGAGCAAGACACTGAAATACAGTAGGAAAGAAAAGTTTTATTAGAAAGGAAAGTACACTTCCAGACTTGGTAGCGGACCTTGAGCAAGAGAAGCGTGGCTCAAAAGGCCTGGTAACAAAGACTTCAGGGTTTTTATCCCTTTTTGCTGTGGGTGGTTACTTTTCTTAGAG
>NW_011888844.1:6950912-6960120 GCF_000151845.1 Pteropus vampyrus | reverse complement strand
TTCCTTGATTGACAACTAAGATTGACAGGACACAGTGATTCATCTTTTTGCTTTCTGCGCATGTTTGTTTCCAGAATTCAGTCTGTTATAATGATATTAATGAATTTCCGGGCATATGCATCATATTATAATGATGGTATAATGAGACTCAGGTGAGTTGAAGGTCATTGGGGTCTTCATTGCGTAGGTGCGAGTAACTGGCTTAGACTGGTACCTAAATCTCTGCCTACTGGTTTCTTTGTGTGAGTTAAAAAATGCCTTCTGAGTTGCTTAATTGTGGGCAGATTAAGGTGGACCGCTTCTAGGATAGGATGACCTCTGTCTTTGCAGGCAGACCCAAAAACTCCCTAACTAACTTTCCTGCCTATCTCTTTCCAAAAATCCATGAACCCCCTTATTATTTGTATGGATGTTGAAAGATAGGAGGTCTCTTCTTCTGTATCTGCTTCCTACTGAAAATGGCCATAGTCCTTGCCTACAGGGGTTTCATGGAGCTCTTTCCCTTTCTGCTTCAGTCAGGGTGGGGTCTTGGGTTTCCTGCTGAAGTGCCACCTCAGTCCCTAGACAAGGAAAAGAAGATACAAACTTGTTATCTAAATCATACATCTATTAATTTCTGTTATTGATTTGCCTATTAAGTGAGTGAAGGGAAACGGGCTTGGTTAATATGTTTCTTAAAGAGTAAAAAGAAAGACTTTTGGCTTAAAGTCCCCTCCCCCCATCAGAGTCAAAGGGCCCTGCCTGGCTTACCACCATTTCTGCTTAATAATGGGCTGATGACCCTTATCAATAGCCAGAAGATCTGAGTCACCAGGGCAATTATCATGATTTGTGAGAGAGAGCCTTTTGCCAAAGAAAGGAGGGAAGAAAACTTAACTAGGTTTACTAAAAAGATTAACTCTGCAAGAGATGTCTCATTTCATTTCCTGCTAAAAGATTAAGAATTTTACAAATGATGTCCTGTCTCAATAACACTAAATGTAGGTGAGGATATGGAGAAACTTAAACATTTGTTGATGGGAATGTAAAAAGTACATAGATAGTAGTTTGACAGTTTCTATAAAACTAAACAGATGACTGTCACACAACCCAGCAATTGTACTACTGGGCATTTATCACAGAGAAATAAAAACTTATGCCCATACAAAAACCTGTACATGCATTTTCATAGCACCTATACTTGTAATAGTCAAAAATTCATTAAAAACTGGCTCAAAAAATAAACTGTGGTACATCCATACTGTGGAATAATACTAAACAATAAAAACATAATTATCAATTGATCCATGCAACAGCTGGATGACTCTCCAGAGATTAAGCTCTGTGGAAAAAAATCCCAAAATGTTACACATTATATGATGCCATTTATATAACATTCCTAAAAAGACAAAAAATTAGGAACAGAAAATAGATTAGTGGTTGAAAGGAGGTAAAGACAGATGAGAAGGGGGATGTATGTGGTGATAAAAGGACAACAAGAGAGATTCTCATGGTGATGGAAATGTTCTGTATCTTGAGTACATGACGTTGGTTTTCTGGTTGTAATTTTACTATAGTATTGCAAGATGTTTTCTTTAAGGCAACTGGGTAAAGGTTATATAAAATCTTAGCATTATTTTTTATAAGTGTGTATCAGTTTTCTCAAAATGAAATATTAAAAATGCTGTATAATTTTTTAAATCAGAAAAAAGGTTAAAACTAATTTGGACAAATAATATCTTAAAATTCTAAGGAATAAGACAGATTTAGAGCATTTAATTTTTCTTTCTGTCTTCATTAGTATCATAGTATTCCCGAGACTAGTACCTCATTTCAAATTTATAATGGATTTTCATTGAACGTCTTATATATATATATAGTTCTGGTAATTTTTCTTTGGCATATATCCATATATTACTTTTGTCATGATCCTTTTCTTCTTCGTCTTTCCATTGTGCACTCATTTATGTACCTGTAGTTGTTGTATTTTGGTCAAATTCAAATTCTGTTTGTTTGGGAAAGTTGTCAGTGACTAATCTAATCCCATGGATTACCATCTTATTTAAATAGCTAAATTTTAATTACACTCTATCTTGTCATTGTGTAAGGTAATCCCTTACCTTTAAGAATGCTCATTTCTCTGGAGCAGTGATCCTCAAGTGGAGGTTATTTTGCACCATTCCCCCATCCTTCAGGAGACATTTGGCAATGTCTGGAGACATCTTTGGTTGTCACAGCTTGGGAGCCAATACAACTAGCATCTAGTGGTTAAGGCCAGGGATGCTGCTAAATGCCCCACAATGCATAAACAGCCCCTACAACAAAGAATTATCTGTCCCAATATTTTAATAGTGCTGAAGTTGAGAAACCCTACTTTAGTTGTTAGCACAATATTTCTCCATTGTTGGCCAGAAACAAACAAAACAATCAAACAACTTGTTTTCTATGAAAAACAAGAACTATTTACATTGACCTTCTGGACATCTTCATTTGGCTATTTCCAAATTTTTTAAACTAATCATGTAGAAAACAAAAATCATTAATTTCTCCCCCAAACTTTATGTATTATTAGTAGAATTATTATTATTTTTTTCATCATCTCCTCAGTTTTGTAAGTAAACCCTGGAGGATCAAATTTAAAATTTTCTCTTCCTGAAAGCACCACATTTAATTAGCTAACAAACTGATCACTCTCTGAGGCAACCATAATAAAATTTTTATTGCTCTTCGAACTTCTTGCCCTTAAATATCTAGGGCCTTTGCACATGAACTATCTTTTTCCTCGATTCCATCCCCCACCCCACCCCACCCTGCTTTTTTTTAACCTGAACAGTTCCTACTTCTTCAAGAACCAGCTCTAGTACCACGTGTATGGTACCTTTCCTGGACACATGTTCCGAGTTTTCACAGAATTTTTATAGTATTTATAATTTGTCTTTTATTTATTCCCACATCTTTCATCCTAATAAAACAGATTATTATTCATCTTTGTATCCCTAGCACTCAGTACAGCATCTGGCATATTGCGGAGCCCCAGAAGAAGAATGTTAACTAACAGTTAGATAATTGGATAAATTTATGAATATAAAACAAATTAACACAATCCATACTGAAGTTTATACAGACTTCTTTGTCAATAGCAAAAGGGAAAAATGTCTTCTGAAGTACATTTGATATCACCAGTAATACACAGCATATT
This sequence comes from Pteropus vampyrus, assembly GCF_000151845.1. Lineage (NCBI taxonomy): Eukaryota > Metazoa > Chordata > Mammalia > Chiroptera > Pteropodidae > Pteropus > Pteropus vampyrus. The sequence goes on along the minus strand of NW_011888844.1, from coordinate 6,956,942 downwards.
CTTCAAAAATAGATTTCAGAAAGTTAACATTTTCAATATATTAAAATTTCTATTAAAGTAAAAACTTCATGAATTACGATCTGTTAATTGTGCACTTAGATCTTTTTCTAATTGTGTATGAGCAAATACTCTACTATATAGGCTACTCACAGTAACATTTGCAGATTAACGAATATTTAAATTTTTAAAATTCATGTACATGACATTCAACTCAAGCAGAAGAAACCATGGCTAATCCATTTGGAATAAATTGATCTTAACAATTTCTGTTTGTTGCCAAAATTTTATCGATCACATTTTTTTATATGTACTTTGAGGATGACTTTTGCTTTTATTCAAAAATTATTTAAGATTCTTGAACAGTCAATTGAAACATTTTACATAATATATATTATCTGTATTTTTCTCTAAAGTTATATTACGATAAAGCGTCCTAGTGATTTGCTAATTTCTTGAGACTGACATTTTAAATATTAATACGAGTGTTTATTTTTCCATATCTAAATGTTTATTATTGCATTCAGGAAAAGAAGAAAATGTCCATAACTACTCACAGAATACGCATCTCTTCTTATGATGTCCTCAGTCACAGTCGCTTGCAATCTATTGCCCAGAAAACCTTACATTCTCCTTAGCTAAAGGGAGATAATTTGATCTATAATAGTATCTCTATCCCAACTTGATTATATATATATGTATATAATCAAGACATTTTCAGATTATAAGAGTTGGCTAAGAGTGGCCTATGGTTGCCAGCATTTAGGATATTACTTACTCTCCATTAGAAGATGAATAGGAAAATGTAAAAGACTTGAAATTCAAATGAGTCATGTATCTTTGTTGGTAACCTGCTAAAAGGGTTTCTCAGAGAAGATATCAATTTATTTAAATAGGATGAGTTTTAGATTACCAGTCAAGGTCAATATTTCCCTGCCCCAAACTATTTCTTATAGAATTAAGTAGAATGATAACTTACTTTAAAACAACTTTTCAAAGTAAAGTTTCTGATTTAAACTTTAAAGAAAATTAAGTAATTAGAAACATCTGCCATTCGATAAAAATATTACTAATTTAAAATTATAGGGCAAGTAGTATCTTAGATTAGTAGCTAATCATGATACTGATTAGTACGACTCTGCCTTATTTATAGAAACACCTATATAACTTCTTATGAATGTGAATGATTAATTCATTCATTCATCATTTTTTTAATATATATAGTACATGTTATGTTATATGCTAAAAGGTGTGTTGCACATTGGAACTAAAAAGATGATTTATACCCAGGCTTTTCCTCAAGAAACTCACTGAGTAATAGAAGTGACATACATGTATAAAAATCCATTTGCACATGGAAAATGAGAACTCTGTATTTCTATATCCTAATTAATATTAAGCCAAATATATTAACAAATCTTTTTTAGATACTGTTTCTCAGAAGGCCTTTTGTGTAATGAAAAAATAAAATACAGGATGCATGAGAAAAAGGAGTTTTATTACGACAACGAAGGGAATGTGACCATGACAAGTTTAAAAATCTTCTATTTCTAAAAATGATTAGCCAGAGTGATCGTTTAAGTAGTTTTTAACATTAAGTGTATTCAATAATTTTTAACCTAGTAAGTGATCAATACTGATTTGAAATCAACTAAAAATTAAATCTAGGGATTTTGTAACTCTCCTACGTGAGAATTAGGTTGGACATTTATGGATAAGTAGCCAACAACATTATTGTTTCACATTTAGGGCACAAAAGCAAAGATTACATACACACACATGCACATACATACACGCAGTAGAATTTTTTAAAAATTGCTTTCCATTTTCTTCCATATTCTGTCCTGTAGCCAAAAGAAAATAAACTCTCATTGCTCTTCTGCTATATGTACCAACCGGAGCTCTTTCACACCATCTCAAAGCTAGTGGAACTAAACTCTTCTTGGCCAGTGATCTAAAAACTACTCTGCATGTAGCAGAGTGGCTGGCAACTTAGTCTCCAGATACACTTTATTTAGGGTCCAGTGTGTTTAGGATTATGCGTGGACAGTGACCTAACATAAATTCTCTCTGCCTGAGATTTGTAAGAGCCACAGGTATTCCATTATTATTTCGTAACAGACTATTTCCAGCTTCTCACTCTGTGGGGAGAGAAAAGGAGAAATTGGCTGCAAAACTAACTTTTGCAAATGAGTCAACACAATCTTGTTGGGATTAAAAAAATCTATCAGTAACCTATCATTCTCTAGATAGAACAAGCAGCAAGAAAAAATGCTACAGAGTAGAAAAAAATAAATTAAATACTAGAGAGAAATGTGTTTAATTAAATGTTCACTACTCACTTATTATTTTTTGTTTTTTTCTACCATTGGCTTCTTGCAAACTAGAAGAAAAGAACTAAAACTTAATAAAAGTTAATATTACTGTTGTGTATATATTTTTATATACTTTTCTAGGATGTTAAATAACAACCCCACTCTGATTCCACTAATGTGACATTTTCTCCTCTTTTAAACATTCATAGATATTCAAAGTGGAGAAGCTTTACAATAGAAGTTTACCAAAAATGTGTTATTGTCTCTTCGATTTCCAATCTTTCAAGTGGTTATATATATGACAAAGATGTGTCAGACAGAATCTTTATCATTCAGTAGCATACAATACAATGTGACCAGAAGACATGGATAAGGTAGTTGGAGTAATTAATAAAAATAATAATAATAAAGTGAATTTAAAGTACAATGGGAGGAAAAGAAAGGGAAAATAGTCATGAATAGAGGAGAGGGAATTTCATTGATTTGAGGAATTGGTCACAACGTGCTTAATCTTCACTTTTTCACTATTCTGTCACATTGATATTGTAGAGGAAAAATTAAAATTGTTAGAAAGTATTTAAATTTTTCAGCCACTTGAGCTGATTCCATGTATCCTATGGAAATCCTTCTTAATCTTGAGGAAAGGACCAAGTTGCTTTTTAGATAATTTAGAACTGGAGAATAGTGAATGACTCTTCAGCTGAACGTAATACAAATGTAGTTAAGGCAGCTTTAGGACAACTTGCACTTAATTGAGGCCCAAGTGAATTTAGTTAGGTTTTTTTTAAAACAACAAATATGACTGGAGAAAATGCCTTTAATGCATCTTTTGCTCATTGTCACAAATTGATTAAAGAATTCATGAACATATTAATATAGAGACTAAATACATATGAAGAGGCATCTTAATTTTTCCAAGTTTGATGGGGTAACTTACCAACGAAAGAAGATTGGACAAACAAATCAAACCTAATGAACCTCACGAATGTTTCTGTTCAGCTTGCCAGATACCTAAATGCTATCTGTTTGTCAGAGTATGTTTTCTTCCTGGACATATTATTAATAATTAGAAACACTGAACAGCATTCAGTAGAAGAGTTTTGAAGGGGAACTGCAGAACTATAGGCTAATATTTCTTTCTTGCAAATGGATTTACTAAAAAACAATGATCACATTTAGTTGTTTGATTCAAATTGAGAAGGGTACTGGCAATGAAAATTTGAGAAAAAAATTTCAATGTCTTAGCACATGACAATAAAAAATGTAGCCAATTAGAAGAAAACCACTCACATAGCATCTCTGCTGAGGTCTCCAGATTCCTGTCAGAATGTATAATTAATTAGATTACTGTGTTCTTTCATGAAGTTTTAAATTAATGCAGTAATTAACAGTATTTAATACAGAGGTATATACGTCACTATTTGCAGACGCACTTTTATCAGTAGATGCAAAGCAGATATATTTCCTGTTGGAAATAGGTCATATTGCTCTTGGGGAACCTTACTTTTATTAGTTTTTCTGTTTCTTCATTGTTTGACAGGTTCCACAGAATCATTTTTTTTACTTTTAAATATCACATATAGATAAGAGGGGGACAATTTTAAAAGTTTCTGATGAGGTGTTATTTGACTAAGATATAAATAGTTATCACATTTAATTTCTTAATTATTAGCTAAAATTTAGATGAGAAATGGTTGGGTTTTTTTCTTGTAAAAGCTATAACAGTTTTGGAAAATATAATATTTCTGTTTCTGTATAAAATATTAAAATTGAGTACTGATCCATGATTGAATAAGATAATACAGATTCCTTTTCTGCTAAAAACAAACAAAAAAATAAGCTATGTAAATATATTTTATAAACTTTATAGCTAAGCTTAAAAAGAAAAAGAAATTTCCAAGTTCTGCAAACAAAGCAGAAACTCAATGCCAAAAGAGAAAATTGAGGTAAATATTTCTGTTGGCCTACTGGCTATTAAACCTAGGGCTGAAAGCTTGGATTTTAACATCCAGAAAGATGGAAGATACATGGCTATAGACTTACAGAAAGTAGAATACTGGTCCTAAGAACTTGAATATAACAAGGATCTTTGATTTATCATTCAATTTTTGAAATAGGACTAGAAAATGTCTGCCTATATGTCTCTTGGGTTTCTAGATAGAAAACAAAGGCATAGTATAAGAAATCCAAATCACAAGGCTATGCTAAACCTAAGTACAAGCTCCAAATTTACACTACCTATTTAGTGCAAAAATTCCAAGTTTATAAATTAACAATGGAAAAAAGAAAAACTGGTATATTTGTGAAACCACTGGAAACATACCAACAACAATAGAAAAACTTATCTAGGAAAACTACTGTGGTATATAGATTTTTCATGGATGGAGGGGGCAGGGAGAAAGTTACTTTCATTGAAGAAGAGCTCACAAATAATGTTACAAATCTCTGAGGGAATAAATCACAAGGAAGGAAATTCAACCAAAGCAAAAAACAGGAGAATTTGTCTCCCAGTTATTAAAAAGGAAAGAGTTGTATGAGAAAGACTATGGAGCTAGTATTTTTATAATGAATTATAAGCAAAAAAGCTTAGAAAGGAAAAAAAAATGCAAAAGAAGAGGACTTTATGGCAATAAGACATATATCATTCACAATTAATTAATCGGATAATTATTACCTGTTAGAAAACAAAATAGATATTCTCAGACTGAATTTAATTTAAAAATGGACATCTGGTCCTGTATATGACAGAATAACTTATATTGGAATAATCCTTCTATGAAAAACAAGTAGGAAATCTGAAAAAAAAAAAGACTTACATAAAATAACTGTTTAAAATTAAAGTAGAGCACCAATGCAAGCCAAACTTGAAGCATTTTTTTTTCTTTGAAGAAAACGAATCTCATAAGATAGTCTCCACATTCACTTTGAATTTTTCATTGAAGGCATTTTCTATTTTCTCTCACAGAGAAAGAATTTGAGTAAAAAGTGGGAGTATTACCAGATTGAGAAAAAACACCAGAGTTCAAAGGTGTCAGTGCGGCTGGAATTTGAGGGCAAAATCTTAAAGAGAAGGAAATTGCATAGAAATGAGGGCAAATATATGTCTACAAACTCTCCTGTTAATGACAGTTTCTTAGATTGTACACGTATAAGATGAGACATCAAGAGACACAGCAGAAACTGTAGCAGGGAGACTAGAGGGATCCACAGAGATTTCAGCAGGCACTCACTATTGGGGTGACAGGGGTCAGGTTCAAGCCCTGCCAATACTCTAAGCTCCTTTTAGTTGAAACAATAGATGGGGCTACCTTAAAAGAAATAGCCATAGCCCATGATTTAAGACCATAATAAAATGGAAATAAATAACCATAATAAATCCTAAAATAAATCTTTGACTAAATAAAGATTTCCAGCTGATTTTCTATGTATCTATCAAAAGAAAATTTAACTCTCTTTGAAGAAAGAGAGCATAATCAAGAACATTTACATTTGTATTCTATGATGTCCAGCATCTAATCAAAAACTAAAATGATGTGCGGTATGCTAAAAAACCAGGATCAAAATGAATGAAAACCCAGAGAAAAAAACAATTAATAGAAGTAGAATCATGGTTGATTAGGATATTTGAATTATTAGAGGGAAACTTTAAAATAACAATGATTAATAAGTTCAAAAATAGAGAAAAATATTGGTAATTTCATGACACATATGGTGTCTT
>NW_011888844.1:6947948-6950607 GCF_000151845.1 Pteropus vampyrus | reverse complement strand
GACAGAAGCTTCTGTACTTGAGAACCTCTCAGACCTCATCTTATGTATCTGTTCATCTGGTTGTTCATCTGTACCCTTTATCATATCCTTTATTTATAATAAACTGGTAAATATAAGTATTTCTCCAAGTTATGTGAGCTGTTCTGGCAAATAATCAAATCCAAAGAAAAGAAGGTCATGAAAACCTATTTGTAGCCAAGTTAGACGGAAGTTTTTAGTAATCTGGGGACTTACTCCTTGCGATTAGCATCTAAACTGAGGGGCAGTCTTGTGGGACTAAATCCTTAACCTGTAGGATCTGACATTATCTCCAAGTGGTGTCAGAATTGAGTTAAATTGTAGGACACCCAGCTGATGTTACAGAGAATTGCTTGGTATGAGATAAACACCAATACATCTGGTGTTGAAACTGTTGCAGGTATGGTAGTAGTGTGAGAGTAAAGGCTATAGATACATAAGAGCAGTGTAGGTTTTATAATTCAAATTGATCAGATCGGAATGAAATAAAAATTTGAGAAATGAAAAATATTATAAAGGAACTTTAAAAGTCAATAGGTGGGCCAAACTGCAGCTAGTCAAAGTAGAACAAAGCATTAATTTGTCAACTAGTAGACAGTTCAGTAAAATGTATCCAGATTAATAATAGAATAAACAATGGAAAGTGTAGAATGGAGGTTAAATAAAAGAGACATGGTTAAACTCTACCATATGCATAATTTGACTGTAAGAGAGAGGGGAAAAAAAGTGAAAAAGACAGAATAAATATTTGAAAAGAAATACTTGCTGAAAATTTTTCAAAACTGATAAAGGACATGAAATCACAGATTCAAAAATTTCTGTGTACCTCGAGAAGGATATTTTCAAAGAAAATCACAAATAGACATAATATTACAAAATTTCTTAAAAACATTAAAAAAAAACAATAAAAATCTTAAAAGTTACCATGGAAATAACACATTATCTACAAAGAAACAACAATTAGATATAATTGTCTATTTAAAAGAAACAATATAGGCTGGAAGACAATGAAGTAGCATGTCTGAAATGCTAAAGGAAAATAAACTGCCAGTCTAGGTATTTCTTCCTAATGTCTGATCTTTCAAATGTGGGAAAAATTGAAGGTAGTTTTAAAAAAGTAAAACAGAAAATTTCTCATAAATATACAAGTACAAAACAAACAAACAAACAAATAAATAAATAATGGGTTCTTTATGTTGAAGGAAAAAGTTTCCACATGAAAACACAGAAGAAACAATGAACAACAACAACAACAACAACAACAACAAAACAAAAATGATAAGAATGTGGGTAAATATAAATAAATTCTAACTTTTAAAACTACAATAAAAACATGTGATATTTAAAACATATCTAGAAGTATAATACATTACAACAAAGGCACAAAAGTTTGAAGGAGATAAATGCAGTTAACATGTAGTAAGGTTTGGAAAATTGGGGGATATGATAAAAGTTCAAATTTAAGAGAAACTGTATTAACCAAAAGATAGATATTGTAATCTCTAAGGTAACTGCTGAAAGAACAATAAAACAACATGTACCTAAAGCCAGTACAAGAGCTATATAAAAAATATAAATTATTTTTAATTCTGAAGAAAGCAAAAATGAATGGGTGAAGAAACAAAAAAACACGTTGGGATAATAGAAAATAAATAGTAAAATGGTAGACTTACATCAAAACATCGGTAATTACTTTAATTATAAATGGACTGAACATTCCAATTAAAAAGAAAAAAAAAATTAGCCTGGGAGAAAAATAAAACCCAACTACATATAGTTTACACTAACCATGATTTAAATATTACAATACAGTAAATTTTAAAGTAAAAGAATGGAAAGGGTATACCATGGCAATGATAAGCAAAAAATGAAAAAAAAAAGTATAACTATATTAATATTGGACCAAGCAGATTTCGAAGCAAATAATATTACTGAGAATAAAGAGGACTATGTCCTAATGATAAAAGAATCCATTGAAGAGGATAATAAAACAATCCTAAATGTGTATGTACCTCATAACGCAACCTGAAAAAGGGTAAAGAAAAATTTGGCAGAACTAAAAAAAAAATTCAAGTCCACAGTAATAGTAGACTTTAACACACAGTAACTGAGAATGGACACACAAAAAATTATGATCAATGCAGAATTTTTTAAATTTAATTTTGTATAGAGAACTATACACTAAACAACTGCCAAATACAAAGGTTTTAGAAGTGTACATGAAACATTTACCATCACATGCCATAATCTGAGACTTTAAAAATTCTTGATATATTCCAAAGTATTAAAATGATAGAGATTATGTTCTCTAACCACAGTGGAATAATCTAGAAATCAATAATATAAAGATAACCAAAAAAATTATGTTTGAAAAGTAAACACTTGTTTAAATAATCCATGAGTCAAGAATTAAATACGATAGGAATTAAAATATATTTTGAATAAAAAAATTAAAATAAGACATCAAAACATGTAGAATGTAGTTATAGAGAGCTTGTAGAGATATTTATACCTTCAAATAAGCATATAAAATTAAATATTTAAAATCAAAGGTCATTGAAAAATAACAGCAAATTAAAACTCAAAGAAAGTAGAAGAAAGAAAATATTAAATTTAAGAGCAAAAATCAATGAATAGCAAA
>NW_011888844.1:6917840-6947613 GCF_000151845.1 Pteropus vampyrus | reverse complement strand
AAAAAAAAATGTACACAACACTTACAAAATGTAGAAAAATATAAAATATGAACTATCTCACTTTATAAGGTCAGATAATTTTGATACCCAAATCTGACAAAGATGTTAACACAAGAAAAAATTGTAGACCAATTATCTCATAAATATAGATATAAAAATCCAAAGGACAATATTGGTAAATCAAAGTTGAGATACATAAAATGAATTTAATTATAAGAATTAAAGATTGGTTTAATATTAGAAAATAAATTAATATAATTCACCACATTAACAGAATAAATAATAAAAGTCATATGATCACCTCAATAGGTACAGTAAAAACATTTGACAAATCCAACATTCATTTATTGTTTAAAAAACAACTCTAAGAAAAGTAATAATAAAAGTTCAATTCCTGATATATTAAATTGTATCTACAAAAACCTATAGTTAACATTTTATGTAATTGTTAGGTAGTTAGGTAGTCATAAGCAGCAGGAGCAAAGGCTTGGCTCTGTAACCATAGAAACCTCCCTTAAAGACCTCCCAGAAACACCCATTTTATGGTTATGAATTACCCCACATCCTAAGGCACAAACCATAAAAGCTGCTGGCTGAAACTAGTCACAAACGCGTGCTAATAAAGTAATACCCCATAACCTCAGCCTCATTATACTATCATTATAACATCATGCCTATGCCCAGAAGTTCATGAATCTAATTATAATAGACTGAATTCTAGGTAAGCGCATGTATAGTAGGCAAAGGGTTATATGTCAGTCAAGGTGACCTCACATGAGGATCATCTAGTACTGCACTTGTACCCTCCCATCACAGCCCAAATATAAACAGACCTTCACACTTCTGCACTGTTACACCTCTATCTTTTGTCTTCTCACCTCCCAAATTTCGTGGGGCTGCAGACTTCCTCGGCATGGCCCATCTCCTTCTAAAAATGTACTTTCAATAAATCTTACTTTTTCTAAATCTCGCTAACCTGTAATTCTTTACTGCATCAGCCAGGAGGAACCGAGGACCCCCTCCATGCCACTGGGGTGACGCTGGATTTTACATCACCCCAATGGTAACATAATTATGAAATATTTAATAGTCTTTTATTGAATTCAAAGACAAGACGAAGCTATCTACTAGTATATTCTTCGTCAGTATACTGAAAATCCTGTCCAATGAAGTAAGACAAAAAGTAACTATGATTTTTCAAGATGGCATAATTTAGCATATATTAAAAAAAAAACATTCACATAGTAAATATGTAGTAGAATTAATTACTGAATTTAGCCAGGTTACCTTATATAAGGTAAATATACAAAAGTCAGTTTTATTTATGCTATCAATTAACAATTAGAATAAAATATGAAGTAAAAGTATCAAAAGTATCAAATATCTGAAAATAAATATAAAGTAATATGTGTAATCTTTACACTGAGAACTTATAAAACACTGCTGAGATAAATTAAGAGAACCTATATCAATAAAAATCTGCAAATTTATGGATTTTAAGATGTAATATATTTAAGATTATAATTTTCCCATTTTGAATTGTGATTCAATGCAATTTTATTTAAATTCCATTTAAATACCATTAAGAGGGCACCCCACTTTCAGGGACTCCCTCTCGTAAGACAGCTGTAATTCTGTGCTTCAATAAATCCTATCTCTTTATCTCTTAAAAAAAAAAAAAAAGATATCATTAAGAGATTTTTAAATGTGAACCACGAAGTGAGAGAATTTAAATAGATATTTAAAATCTATTTATCTGACAGAAATAGTAATCATAATATATTTAAAATTCCTACAAATCAGTAGGACAAAGACAGACACCATTTGATAAATAAATAAATAAGCCAAACGCTTCACTAAAGAGAATTTCCAAAGAAGCCATTAAACATATGAAAGGTGCTTAATTCTTTAGTCATCAGAAAAATACAAATTAAAACCATGATATAATACCACTACACCCCTACCAGAAAGACAAATATTTTAAAAAGGACATGTAATATCAAGTCTTGGAGAGTGTAGAGATAATAAAACTCATACATTGCCCGTAGAAGTATAAAGTGATAAAACCATTCAGCAGCTTGTACTAAATTTTAATATAAATGTATGCTATGACATGAAAATTCCACATGTATTTAACAGAAATTTATTTTTCTGTCCACCAAAAAAATATACAAAAATATGAGAGGATTTATTTATAAATAGCCAAAAGGTTTAGAAATAACCCAAACCTTTACCAATAATATAATAAATCTAGGAACTTTATATATGTGTGTATGTGTGTGTGCGTGCCTATGTGTGTATACATACATATTCATACAATAGGATATAACACAGAGATGAAAAATATAAATATTATATGCTACAATATAGATGAATCTTAATGATAAAAGTTTGAGTGAAAGAAGACACAAAAGAGTTAATACCATATGATTCCATTTATTTAAAGATCAAGAATAGGCAAAACTACTCTATGGTGTTAGTGGTCAGAATTGAAGGAGTTATTGACTGGGAAGAGGAATGAAGGAGCCTTCTGTTCTGACTGAAATATTCCATATGTTGATCTAGACGGTGGCTATATGATTATACACATACATAAAAATGAATTGACCTGTATTCTTAAGAATGTCAGACTTTCTTCTGAAGTCAACTTGAAAAGCAGAAGAAACTTTGAAAATAAAGTCATTTGAAGCCATATGAGTGCTCCCAAGACAATGAAAATTATCAACTATAATTTCAGTGATGAAGAAAAGCCAGAGAAGAGAACTTGAGATTTATGCCTAGCTTTCCAAAAGGGGCTACTAAGTGATTGAGAAGCTGAGCAGAATTTGACAGTCTTTCAGTTCTAGAGAGATAAAAATTGTAGCTGGAGGTTAGTACCTATGTGTTGCTGCAGATTCAAGGTTCTGAGGTAAGGAATACGAGGCTCGTGCAGTTGGAAGAAAATGCGGGGAGCCATAGGCAACTGTGACATAAATCTTTATTTCAGCAAGAGCACAGCCAGCCTTGCAGGGCGGTGGCGCCTTTTACATACAGGTTAAACAATAGTGGCACCCTGCCAGATAATGGGAGCCTGTGCATGTGTACTGGGCACATGGTTACGTAAGGGGAGAAGTGCTGACTCACTTCCACCTGGAAGCTAGCTGCTATGGGTGTCGGGAGGGAGCCTGACTACAGCCATCCTTCTCACAACCTGCCAAGGAATAAGTGCCCTGGTAAACCCACCAAGATTTGTATTGTACTACTGAAGTCTTAACTCTTGGATGCAAACATGAACTAGAAATAGATCAGTGTAACGAGGTCTGAAGTCTGGCTTCAAATAATTCACTTCCTAAAATTAGATTAAGGTCATCTGGAATTTTTAATATGTTAAGCTACTTGACAAAAGAAAACGTAAATCCTTCCTGATGAAGATAAGGTCATACAGGACCTAAAATTACTTTGACAATTATTAATGTAGAATCTTTGGCACTAAATGCAATACTTAGACACATAAGAACAAGAAGGAGAAATATAACAGATAATGAAACAGATTTAATTAGGAGAAAAGGGGTAATAAACATATAAAATATAGTGAGAACGGCTAATGAATTGAATTTTACTTCACAGAAGATAGAAGATAGAGGATGGGGAAGAAGCAATATTTAATGAAATAATGGCTGTCAATATTCTAAAATTGGTTATCAGTGCCGAGCTGATCAAGAAGGGAAGGCTTTGGTGGTGAAACACCCAGTTGGAAGAATGCACAAGAGGCTGACATGAGAATGAAACGGCAGGCACCAGCTTTATTGTGGGGAGTGCAGTTGTATTGTAGGAAGCGCGCTTCTACTTCTGCCCTTCTTCTGCTCCCTAGGGGATCGCGTGGCCTTTATATATGTCAGAGAACAATAGTGGCATTCTGCCACACATGCATGATACAATAAGCTGAATCATGCTTACGTATGTTAGATGCAGCCACCCTACTACACTAATGTAACATTCTAAATCCAGGGTCCCATTTCTTGCTGCGAGCCTGGATCACATCCAGACCTGGGACCAGCCAGGCCTGGGGGCCACACTCCACTCCTACAGGGTCGTGGCACGATATCTGGCCTGCAGTTCTATCCCTAGCCGCGAGCCTGGATCACAGCCAGACCTGGGACCCACACTCCACCCCTACAGGGTTGCGGTGAGAGATCTGGCCCACAACCCACAACAACAATATAAAGAAAAACAAAACACTACCAGGCTACAGGTTATAAGGACTAGAGCAGCTACTGCCCACTGCCAGGAGGACCCCAAGGAATTCTTCCAAATTTTCAAGGGGTCTTCTCCTAGGGCATGGATGGCTTGGACTTCAGCATCCATTTTCTGGAGAGCTGCATGCGCCTGGACAGTATGATCAGGAATGTAGACACAACATTCTACATGGAGTAGGGCACAGGTGTCACTCTGGGCAACAGGTAGGAGGTCAAGGGTCATATGGTTTTGAAGAACTACTTTCCACATTTGTGTGGTTTCTTCTATTAAAAGGGTTATAGCCTGAAGCATAGCATTCAATTCCTGTGTGGTGTGCTGGGCTAAAGCTTCTACCTGCAATTCTACATCTATGAATCCCACTCCTGGAATGAATAACACCAGGGGGTAGAATCACCATGCTGCCCATTTCTACTTGTGCCCGCAGTGATATACGGGATCTCAATTACAAGGCAATTGGGGCAAAGTGGCTAATATGCATCCAGCTAAATATGGATGTCCCAGGTACAACAGCAGGTCCAGTCAGCAGGCAAGTATGGTCAGCTGTAGTGCCCACAGACCCAGAGGTATTCTGCAGGTAGCCAGTTGGTTGGCTCTGTACCGACATAACGCCGCCCATTCTACCAGACCTTGGGAACATTAGCAAGGGTGGTGTTAGCACACATCTCAGTGGGTAGCCACCCCACGATATGGTTGGGCACAGGTCTTACTTGCTCTATGTAGTGGAGGACCTGCTCCCCCAGTTCCACACGTTCTCCTGCCAGCCATCCCCACCCATTGAAAATGGCATAGCCTGTGAGGGGTGGGGATTGCGATGGTAGCAGTGGAGCAGCGCTTCTGTGGCCCATCATCGCTGGTCCCATTCAGGTGTGGTGTTCCAGGTACACAGCCACATCCAGGTCTCAACCATGGCTGGAGTAATGCACCACGGCAGTCCCTTGCCCGCTTCCACTGGTAGTTCATACACACCCAGCAGGGGGAATCATTGTGGACAGCAGCAAACACGTGAGCCCAGGACGTGACACTGTTCCCTGTTGTCAGCCTGAGCGATAGGATAGAGCAGACAAAGAGACAATTAGGGGTAAATCCCATCCTCCTGGAAGGACACAGGCCACTTGTCTATCTTGAGACAAAAAGGTGACCGGGAGAGGACTGCCCTGGCTTGTGGTACCCTACAGTTTCTTTAAAGGTAGCAGGCCAGGGAGTTTCCACCAGTATTATAGTATAGAGAGGAATGGGCCAGAAAATAAGGACAAAACTCCTCATTAACAGTGAACCCTCTGCAGTCTTCGGGAGTGATACTTGCAAGGCCATGGACCAAATACAAAACAGGATTCCCCACAACCCATTTCGTAAGCCCTGTCCCCAGGACTCCACCAGGGCCACCCATGGTTCTTGTGTTACCTATTTGGTCCACGGCCACAACCAGGTGGCCTGCTGCCTGGAGATGGCAAGAGCAAAGCTCCTGGTAGGCCCAGGGCAAAAGTTGTTTAGCAGTGGTGCCTGGTGAACACTTTGATAGCTCAGGGCAAGTCTGCTACAACCCTGTCAAGGGGAGACAACCCCATTCGCCCAGGCTGCTCATTCAGAAGGCATGTAGCCTGTGGGAGGTTAGTGTACCAATGGCACCGGTCCGGGCCCAAGGCATGCAGTTTGTTCTTCAGCAAGCCATTGAATCATTCTACCATTCCAGCTCCCTGTGGGCGATAATGAACATGTAACTGTCACCACGCATCATTGGTGTGGGCCTAAGTCTACACCTCCTGCCCTGTAAAGTGAGTGCCTCTGTCACTCGTGATTATAAAGGCCGGCCATAGGTGGCTGCGAGGTGCTCCAATGCAATCACAGTATGGCGTTGATCAGCAGCTTCCACCGGCCATGCAAACCCTAGGCCGGTGGCCATGTCTACACCCATGAACACATAGTGGTGTCCCCTGTCTATGAGCAAAGTCTCTATACAGTCCACTTGCCATTCTTGGAGTGGCTTAGCCCCCGGGGTACTTTTTACCAGTCGTCTCTCTGGATACTGCTCAGCACACCAGGGGCATTGTGACACAGCAACTTGTGCTTGTGCTCAGGTCAATGATAGATAGCCCCCATCACTTCGTTACTTGTTCCATGGTACGAGCCCCTACATGTCCCAGTTTTTATTGGAGCCAGAGGCCAAAGTCTGCTGGAGTCAGCGGTACATGGGCGGAGCGAACTTGTGCTAACGCATCACCTGCATCATTGCTCTAGGCCTGTAATGGCCCCTGCTGAAGACCCTGTTTCCAGAGGTCTTCCCACAACCCCTGGCTCCATAGGAGGCAGTGACCTATCATCCACTCCTGGGCAGCACACCAGGAAGCCACAGAGTTAGACCTCGATACACAGCCCAACTGTTGGTGCAGACCTGCACTGGGTCAATTTTATTCATGAAGACCAACCACACAGTGCGAAGCTCAGCCCATTGGCTGGACTGCCCAGCACCAGTTTCATACCAAAAAGTTTCAAACCACAGCTGCAATGCCACGGCAGCCCATGTGGGGTTGCCCGTGGCACGAGCCATCTGTGTACCAGGCATCCTCAAGGATGGGAGCCCAACCCTCTACAAAGGGACTCGGAGGTCTCCCAACCCTCTACAAAGGGACTCGGTAGGTCTCCCATCTCAGTAGGCTCCACCAGGAGCTCTGCTTGAAACTGCACTGGTCACAATAGGGAGTGCAATTGACCTGACAGGGGGATAGCAGAGAACAGCACCTGATGCTCCAGGCACACCCCCCACTTGGTCAGCATAGGGGTCTGTGAAATTCTCGTACACAGAGTCTTCACCAAAGACCTTAGCCACCCCTCCACGGGGTACGTGGGCTGCACAATTACAGGATTAGGACCAGTGATGGCCTCACTGGCCAGAAGGGCTGCATATATGGCAGCCAGTTGCTTCTCTGAGAATACTGCGCTTCCGTGCCTTTCTATGACTGGGACCAGAAGCCTATCGGCATCTTCCGGGAACCATGCTTTTGCCACAATCTCCATCTAAATTCTGCATCATCTACCTGCACTGTAAGCAGGAATGAGAGGGCTGGATCTACTACACATAGAGTTTGAGCTTCTGCTACAGTTTGCTTTGTAGCCATGAAAACCTCTTCTATCTTGAGAGTCCAATCCCACTGGGCACGGTGTCACACTAGACAGTGCATAGGTCGCATCAAGGAGGCCAAATGGGAATGAACACTCTCCAAAACCTCAGCAGTCCCAGATAGGTTCGGAGCTGCTGCTCAGTCTCAGGTCGGGGATATGCCTGTATCTTATCAATCACTGCCTCTGGCATTACTTTTGTCTTACCCAACCAGACAACTCCCAAGAATTTGACTGAGAACCCAGGTCCCTGGACCTCGTCCTTGTTGACTGCCCAACCTCATTCGGTGAGAGCTTTCCTCATCCTGGTTGCCGCTGCTTCTAGTTCTGTAAGAGAATCAGAAGTTAGCATTATATCATCAATATAATGATACAAGTGGACCACAGATTGTCGTTTCCATGGGGCTATATCTTGAGCCATGAGACCATGGCACAGGGTAGGGCTGTGCAGATAGCCCTGGGGAAGGATGAAGAATGTCCACTGTCGCCCTTCCCAGGTGAAGGCAAACTGTTCTTGACTTTCTGGGGCTATGGTAATAGAGAAAAAAGCATTTGCCAAGTCTACTACATAATGGTATCGTCCAAGTTCATGTGACAGCCGGTCTATAATGTTTGTGATGTTCTGCACAGCAGCATGCAAGAGTAGCATAACCTTATTCAGTCAACCGTTATGCACCAGGAGCCATCAGGCTTCTTCACTGGCCACACGGGGAAGTTGTACGGGCTATGAGCAGGACGAAAAACACTGTTTTTTTCCAATTTCATTATAGTGTGTCCAATTTCCTTATGGCCATCCAGCAGGCGATATTGTTTTGTGTTCACTACCCGGGTGGCCTGGGGCAACACCAGTGGGGCATGGTGTGAACATTCCCGGATAATAGTTTCCACCACCCAGATGTGAAGGCGGAATTCACCAGCAGTGGTATTCACAGTCAAGCCTCGCAAAACATTAATCTCCAAAATGTACTCCTCTATGGGGAATATGTACATTTGGTACGTCTGAGGAGGCAATCTGCCTATACCCAGTGTCACAGGGCCCTGCTGCACATGAATGATTCGACCCCCAAAGCCTTCTATGGTTGCAGTGGGCCCAGGAAATTTGTCCAGATTCCCATAAAGCAGGGGCTGTCAGCACCCACGTTCATGAGGGCTAATACCCTCTGCACATTGTGAGGGACCAATGCATAGTCAGTTCCATATGAGGCCTCAGGTGAACTGGCTCCTCTGCCACCCGGGTGCCCCGGCCAGATCCCTAGTCAGGGAGATAGTTGACCACAAACACATCACGGGTCATGGTTTTCCCAGGAATAAGAGTGAATTGCTGGCCAGGGAGCAGCTGATTCCATAGCGCCAGCAGCACTTCATTAGGTTGCTGCTCAATCTTTGCTGCAGCGATCCCTGCTGCGAAGAGATCAAACCACATTTACCTGTGGCTCACTCTCAAAGCTGAATGGGCTGGGAGCTGCTCCACCCTCACTCTCCTCTCTGCCACGCCTCTGTCCATGCACTGGCTGGTCTGGGAGTGCAGTGGGCCGTACAATGCGCACTTCGATGGAATGCTCCTTGCGTTTCACTTCCACAGCCCCCAACCTAGCCATAGCGAACATTACCTCATGGATCTGCTTATCTACATAAGGGGCCAGCAGTGCCGCCATGGTGCCAAAAGTACCGGCCAGGCCAGAAGTCAAAATCAAGTCCTTCATATGGGTTGTAAATACCTCTTCATCGGGGCTAGTATACCGGGTGCAAAACATCACCTGTCGCATGCCCATGTCTCAAATTATCTGGACCAAATCTAAGTATGTGGTCCACCTGCTCACCGTCTCTGTCAGCTCCCCTGGGTCGGCCCTCACTGTCCATGCAGTGAACATGAGCCAGTTAATCAGGGAGTGATTGCCTGCACCCCATGCCCTACATGCCACATTCTGAAGATGCTGCCTGAGGGATGGTATCATCGTTACAGAGGCCAGCTGAGCCATCTCTTCTGGAGATAATTCAGTCCCGCTGGCTCCATCATCCCATAGCTGCAGCAGCCACCCCTGAACCATCTCCTCGACTCTCTGCTATACCTGTTTCATTAGGTCTCGAAGTTTGGTGGGTGGTGTACTGGATCAAGGTGGTACGCTTTTTAACCTGGGGGCACTGCCAGCTTCCCCCCGACCCTGGGGCCAATGGCTGTTCCACTTCAACCTGCTGCTGTACCATGGGCTGCACCTGCCACAGTGTTGCCGACGGGCTCCCAGACCCAGACCCATTAGGGCCCTGCAGCATGCATTCCACTGCCACCAACCACCTTTCCAGATCTTCTTCCTGGTGTTGTACCTGCTGCACCTGCTAAGCCTGATCTTGAACCTCCAGGCAGGCCTGCTGTAGCCCAGCCAGGAACATCCAGGCCACCCAACCTGCTGCCTCCTGGTGAGCATTCGGGAAATTTGGCTCCAACATCTCCAGGGCCTTTCAGACGCGGCTTCATCCCAATCCTCCAGAGGCATCCACATAGCCAGATATGTGGCCATGAGATACCACTAGGATGTAGGGGGACACATGTCCTCCACCCAGGTCTCCTCCACCCAGGGACCATTTGGAGTGCTAGAGGCCATACTCACCTCATCCTGATGACTGCTCCACATGTCTGCACTGAGTTGATCGAGAGGGGACAGTTTTGGTGGTGAGACACCCAGTCGAAAGAATGCACAAAGGGCTGACATGAGAATGAAATGGCAGGCACCAACTTTATTAAGGGGAGCACGCTTCTATTGCGGAGAACATGTTTCTGCAGGGAACTTACTTCTGTGGAGAAGGTGCTTCTGCTTCTGCTCTTCTTCTGCTCCCTAGGGGACTGCATGGGCTTTCTATATGTCAGATAACAATAGTGGCTTTCTGCCACACATGCGTGATACAATAAGCTGAATCATGTTTACATATGTTAGGCACAGGTGCCCTACTACACTAATGTAACATTCTAAATCCTGGTTCCTATTCCTAGCCCTGAGCCTGGATCACACCCAAACCTGGGACCAGCCAGGCCGGGCGCCCACACTGGCAAAAGACACCAAAGCCACGAATTTAAGAAATTCTACAAATACCAAAGAGAATAAGCAAATAGTAAAAATAATAAAAAAAAGAGAGAGAAAATACTAAATTTATATAGTTTTTTTTTAAAGACAAATTACCTTTAAAGAAAGAATAAAACTGATACATACTGTTGTTTTATAAAATAATGTACCATTGGTGGATAATCTATTAAATACTGGAAAGACAGTCAAAAAGATCTGAATTCTAAACTTGATTCAGCCTCTAAATAATTATATGGACAGAACTCAACTTATTTATTTATAAATGAAAGTCCAGTATTTCATCTTAAAAAAAAAAAAAAAACACAAATGTAAGATGAGAAAGACACTGCTGGAAAGTAATTTATGTTTTTGCAGTGGCAAAGGGCAACCAGAAACTTCAGTTGATGTTAACAAATGTAGAAATGTGTAGAATTAATACAAAATGTTAATAAGTGTAGAAAGTATGATGTGGCTGTTAAATAAACATAACATATTAAAAATAGAATAAAAGAAATAGTAATCAAATAAAGATGATGGTATTCTTAATCTATTTCTCTTGGCTTGGATATATCAGGCATGTCCAGTTCCTAGTACTGCATGTAAATAAGGACATGGGAAGGGTAGTTTGTCAGGAGCAGCATACAGTGGTTTTTTTTTTTTTTTTCTTTTAAACATATCAACTTAGGAATTAAACCAACTTAAAAGTTTACTTTGGAGAAAAGTGTATTCGGGGTGGAGATGGTTTTGGGAGGATACAACTTACTATTTATAAGGATTCGACAGCCTTTCAAATGAAGATGAAGTCCATAATTATTCTGTATTGTTTCAGACGGCAGAATAAAATGCAAGCTCTAAGAAGGCAATTGAATGCAGGTAGCTTGAATTCAAAGCTCAGCTCTCACTTAACTTTGTGCCCTGAGGTATATAAATCAGAGTTCTCCATAGAAATAGAATCAATAGGATATATCCATGTTATCTATGTTATATATACATGGCAAGAGACAGACACAGAGTCAAGAGAAAGAGAGAGAAAGAGGGAGAGGTTTATTGTAAGAAATTGTCTCATGAGATTATGGAGGCTGACAAGTCCAAAATTTTTAAAGCCCATGCCTTGGTTCAAGTCCAAAGGCTGAAAATTGCTATAGAATAAGAAAGAGTCAAGGTTTCAGTTTGAGGGCTAATTACGCAGAATTTTCTCATACCCAGGGGAGAGTCAGCCTTTTGTTTTCCTCAGATCTTTAATTGCTCGGATGAGGACAATTAACATGATAGAAAACAAGCTGCTTTACTCAATCTGCCAATTTAAATGTTAATCTCATCCAAAAATTGCCCTAGTAGAAACACCCAGAATATATCTGGGCACTCTTATGGCCCATGCAAGTTGACACATAAAAGTAATCATCACAGGAGACAAGTTACTTAACTTCTCTGCACCTTTGTTTCCTCACCTATAAAATGCAGCTAATAATAGTACCTGCCCCATTGGGTCATTGTGTAGATTGAATGATAAAAGTATCTAAAATGGTAGTTCAAAAAGTCCCTGGAAGATAGTGTTACCAGAGAGGAGAGTGGGGTCCTCTCCCAGTGCATTGTCCAAGTTCTTGATGTCTCGAACAAAGAATTGAGCAAGACACCGAAATACAGTAGGAAAGAACTTTTATTAGAAAGGAAAGTACACTTCCAGACGTGGAAGCGAGCCTGAGCAAGACAAGCGTGGCTCAAAAGTCCTGTTAACAAAGACTTCAGGGTTTTTATCCCTTTTTGCTGTGGGTGGTTACTTTTCTTAAAGGAGTGGGCTTCCTTGATTGACAACTAAGGTTGACAGGGTACAGTGATTCATCTTTTTGCTTTCTGCGCATGTTTGTTCCAGAATTCAGTCTGTTATGATGATATTAATGAACTTCCAGGCATATGCATCATATTATAATGATGGTATAATGAGACTCAGGTGAGTTGAAGGTCGCTGGGGTCTTCATTGCGCAGGTGCGAGTGACTGGCTTAGACTGGCACCTAAATCTCTGCCTACTGGTTTCTTTGTGTGAGTTAAAAAAATGCCTTCTGGCTTGCTAAATTGTGGGCGGATTAAGGAGGACCCCTTCTAGGATAGGATGACCTCAGTGTCTTTGCAGGCAGACCTGAAACCCCCTAACTAACTTTTCTACCTACCTCTTTTCTAAGAGTCATGAACCCCCTTGCTATTAGTAAGGATGTTGAGGGACAGGAGGTCTCTTCTTCCATATCTGCTTCCTACTGAAAATGGCCATAGTCCCTGCCTACAAAGGTTTCATGGAGCTCATTCCCTTTCTGCCTCGGTCAGGATGGAGTCTTGGGTTTCCTGCTGACGTGTCACCTCAGTCCCTAGACAAGGAAAAGAAGATACAAACTCATTATTTAAATCATACATCTATTCATTTCTATTATTGATTTGCCTATTAAGTAAGTAAAGGGAAACAGACTTGTTTAATATGTTTCTTAAAGAGTAAAAAGAAAGACCTTTGGCTTAAAGTCCTCTCCTCGCTCAGACTCTAAGGGCCCTGCCTGGCTTACCACCATTTCTGCTTAACAATGGGCTGATGACCCTTATCAATAGCCAGAGGATCTGAGTCACCAGGGCAATTATCAGGATTTGAGGGAGGGGGCCTTTTTTTTCCAAAGAAAGGAGGGAAGAAAACTTAACTAAGTTTACTAAAAAGATTAACTCTGCAAGAGATGTCCTATTTCATTTCCTGCTAAAAGATTAAGAATTTTACAAATCATGCCCTTTCTCTATAGTAATTCTCAATAAATATTAGGTAATATTATTTATAATGCTCAATATACAAAGTTCTCAAATAAATATAATAAATTGATATATTATGACAGAAGCTGCACTTTGACTCATTTCCAAAGTCTGAGAGTAGAAAATCAAAGCTTATCTTGACCGTTTACAATATCTAGAGTATAGCAACCTAAGCATTTTTAAATGATTAATAATTGTTATAACTATACAAAGTATTTAATACTTTATTAAGTGTTTGATAAAGTTCTAGAAAGACTTGAGTTTTTATTTTATTACATAGCAAACAAAATTAGATTACTGTAGTGAAAATGATAGAAAATTATGTCTAAACAAAGCTATTTTAAATCAGTGAGAAATTAGATTTTAGAATAATTTAAAATAAATGTATTTGTATGACATTAAAGTGTAGAGTGAAATGCTAAATAACTTAAGTATCGTCAAATAAAATTCCTGTAGGGTTTCCTAGAATGAAGAGTAAGAGCCATTTGTAATTACTAGTAGATCTTTTGCTATAAATAATTAAGATTCTAAATTCTTGAAGAACAAATAATTTTCTTCAATAAGTTAAATACTGTCCCTTGATATTTTCTCAAGTTTCTTTAGCAAAACTTTTCTTCGTAACAAGTACAAAAATAAAATTTATTCTGGACAAGCATGGTGCAGTATTTTTAATCAGTAAACTACATTAATGTCAGTTTAATGTATGAAAGAACAAAGCATAGTTAAATATGGAATTTTAAAGAAAATCCTGGTTTTTGTAGTTAAAGGCTGATTCTTCTATGTGTATCACCCAGAGGGACAGCTGCAACAGGTTTACTTCAGTTTTTTTCTTTTCATTTAAAGTACCTACTTTTATGTTAATATTTTATTGCACTGATAGTGACATTTTAATGCCATGCTGTATGTTATCTCAAGAAATATAAACACTGAATAATTAAATGCAGAGGAAGGCCTCATTCTGTCTAAATTGAGGCATATCACAAGTTATCAAACCTAATTTACTACTAGATTTATGTCAAGCATCTCACCTGATACCTGATATCAAATATTTTCTTTAGAAACTCAAGGAAATATAGCCACATTTTACTCTGAGAATATTTCTTGACTTACCACCAATAAATATATAAATCAAAGATTCTCTCCCTTTGTAAAGTAAATATAGAAAGCGATTCCAAGAGAAAACAAACTGAAAAGGAACATAAAACCTTTAATAACCAATTTGGAAACTGCAAGATTTTGTCTTGCTTCTTTCTGTTATGGCGCGAAAGATTCTAAGACCCACGGAGCCAACTGAGATTAATTATGAGCCTTTATTAGCCCGGGGACCGACTCTCTACCCCGCAGGGTTAGAGGAGATCAGCCCCGGGGTTTGAGAGTGAGGCAGTTATAAAGCCTAGAACAAGCAAGCAGATTACAGAAGCAGAAGTTGGCCATTAGAACAATACATCACCTAGTACTGCACCCTGGTTAACAAGTAAGTGGATTACAGAAGCAGACATTGGCCATCTTCATATCTTATACAATACACCTCCTAAACCACACCCAAGCAAGTAGGACAACTTCTGGTATCTAAAGATATTTCTTCCCTGTAGCTGACTTAGCTAATTAGCTCACTTGAAAATTTTCCACCCTTAACACTTTCCTGCTATCATATTATGTATTGCACATATGTAAGACAGCAATGGTCTAAGTCTTCCCCAACAGTTTAGGCCTCTGAAACATAAGAGGGTCACAGTAGCTCCCATGCTGCTATGAATTAACGTTAATTTGAAGATTATTCTGACAGATCTGTAAAACACCTAATTTACATCTAACCACCTTCAGGGAAACCTCAGTGTTTTCAAACCGCAAAGACTACCTACCACCCGGTACTGAAGTTTTTTAGAGCTATCTTAATAGCTTCTGGGGCTGAAAGGAGCGGGTTTTCCTCCCTTCATTCTACGCTCAACCTAACTTTATAATTCTATTTCTTATGCTTTTTTCTCCCATGTTTATATAGCATGGGAGATTTTTATCTAAAGTGTGAAAAGTTGATAATAGTGGAGCCTTTTTAAAATGAAGCCAGAGCAGCCATTCCAGAGGAACTGCTTTTCATGTCTTGCTCCTTGAAACTTTGGGATGTTTAAACTGGGCAAAATTAACTTTGGACTGGGCCAAACCAACATAATTATACAAACAGCTGTTTGCAAAGCTAATATGAAAGCAGACATCCTGGCCACAAGGACTGATGATCACAAGCTCTATTTATGAAGACAGAATCAGTAACTAGCCATCTATAGATGAAGAGTTACTTGGCTTGTTAGCACCAATAGAAGTTTATTTTTTCTATTTATGAAATTATTTCTCTTTCTTTTCTCATAAAAACCTTCTGCATTCACTCTGTAATCAGAACACTATTCGGGTTTCTGTTTGAATCTGTGCTTCCAGAGTTGCAAATCTTTTTGATCACAAATAAATGCCTATTGCCCCTCATTTTTAGGTTAACATATTTAGCATCAGAAGTGGAACCTGAAGTGACCTCACCTTCATGGACTAGCATACCCTGGAATTGGGTGCAGCATACACAGAGCATTTTACGTTCACTGCTTTCTCCAACAGCCTCTCTCTCCTACTGCGAGTCTTCTCAGGCTCAGACCTTCTTCCATTTGGTTGAGGTTATTGGCTTTTGGAGGAATAACCCCTTTTCTCAAGGGGTTATTGCTCCCTGAGGATGCTTATTTTAGTGCTGGCTTGTGGCTATTGCCACAAGGGCTGCTACAGAATGAGAGTTTCCCCTCACAAGGGGTTTCCCTCATGAGGCTCACATTTGTAAGAGGTTCCCTGGGAGTTAAGCAATTTGCAGGTTTTCCCTGGTTGGTGAGTACTCATTGTTTGCGCACTCCTCTTTTTCTCGTCTCTGTCTTTTGTGTCTTTTTTAATAAGAGAGTTTAGTTTTTTGACCAATGAGAATACTCTCTTCAGTCCGTGCCATCTGGAAGGTGCGTGTACCAGCATGCATTTGACAGTCAAATAGACTGGGATTCCAGGCAGCTGTAGCTAGTTGGTCAAAAGCTGGAGCTTACAACTGTTGTCTCTGTCTTTTTGTCTGCCCTTGCCAAATATCAAGGAAAATTGTCTTTCTCTATCTGTTGTGTCATTTATCACTAGCAGGAAATCCATGCTCTCATCTTGTTGCAAAAATGTTACAAAACAAGACCGGTGAGAAACCAAGCACCACTCGGAGAGTTGGAGAACTCAGGTTTATTACACCGGTGGTTCCAGAAGAGCTAGCGCTCTGAAGATCTGAGACCCGAGTTCAGGGGCAATTTTGCTTTTATATCCACGCTGTTACAATTAGCATGGACTACAAGCAGTTACAGGTCACGTGATTTAGGAATTTAGGTAATATGTTTGTTTTTGAGACAGAACAATCATAGGGAAGGTTGGGGGTCTTCAGTTGATCTTGAGATCACTCTGCCCTTCGGCCTATGCAGTAAACAGTCCACAGAAGCAGAACAAAGAGGGGATTAGCTTTTTGAGTGCAAATTCCTCTTCATTTCCCCCTTTTGATGCCCTTTAAATTCTTATAGGGCATCAACCTCCTGATCTTCTTGGCCTAGGAGCTGGTATAAGGGTGGTGCAGATGTCACAACCATCTGTAACTTCATGGATTCTAGGCATGAAGAGATAGTTCAGGATACAGGGACCAAATAAGAGAGCTATGAAGAGCATGAGGAGAAGACCTGCAAATGGGAGAAGCCAGGATCCCCAACTCCATATGCTGGACCAGGACCCTCATGACTCATTTAATTGTTGGCAGGTTAGGGCATACTCCTTTTAGAATAGGATGACCTCAATGTCTTTGTAAGCAGACTCAGAAACTCCCTTACTGATTTTTCTGCCTAACTCCTTTCTAAGAGCCATGAACCTCCTTATTATTAGTATGGATGTTGAGGAACAGGAGGTCTCTTTTTCCGTATCTGCTTCCTACTGAGAAGGATCATAGTCCCTGCCTACTGGGGTTTCATGGAGCTCTTTTCTTTCTGCCTTAGTCAGGGTGGGGGTCTTGGGTTTCCTGCTGAGGTGCAGCCTCAGTTCCTAGATAAGGAGCAGAAGATACAAACTGATTACTTAAATTATATATCCATTAATTTCTATTATTGATTTGCCTGTTAAACGAGTAAAGGAAACCAGGCTTGGTTAATATACTTCTTAAAGAATAAAAAACCTTTGGCCTAAAGTCTCCTCCCCTCTCATACTCTAAGGACCCTGCTTGGCTTAGGGCCATTCCTACATGATGGTCCAATGATCCTTATCAAAAGCCGGAGGACCTTAGTTACCAGTTTCAGGGTCATTATCTGGATTTGGGGGAGAGGACTTTTTTCCCAAAGAAAGGAGGGAAGAAAACTTAACTTGGTTTACTAAAAAGATTAACTCTGCAAATAAAAAGATTAACTCTGCAAGAGATATTCCATATCATTTCCTGCTAAAAGATTAAGAATTTTACAGGTTATGTCCTGTATCATTTCCTCCCTCTTTTGATGTTGGTCTCATATATATGAAACAAACTTAAGATAAAATTGATTGCTTTGCCCCTCTAAAGAAATTCTTCCCTTTGGTTTCGGTTTTGATCTAGGTATCTAACTGGCAACAGACCTACAGGCAGAGCGCAATGGATGCAAGAGATAACTCTTACAAAGGTAAACAAAATGAAAATAAGAAATGCTTCCTTAGTGCAGGGAGATTAGGCAGCCAGGGAGTGGGGGGGAGAGATCAAGACCGAAAATTCCTGTCCTCTGTTCAATTTTGGACACAATTTCATGAATTTGTTTCACTTTTTCTTCAATGGGTTGTCAGAGAGGTTAAAACAACATAGTCGTTTAAATTCTTCACATCCATGGTTATGTCTGAGTAACAGGTAGTCTACAGCAGCCCTGTTTTCAAGGATAGCTACTCCGACCTGTCCTAATTCTTCTCCCATGGCATGGATGGCCTCAGAGGCTGCGTTTAAGGCTTTTGCCATGGAGCAGGCCATTCTATTGACTTTTATATTTAGGGCAATAGTCATAGCCAGTACAATAAATAAAGACAAAGCAGTATATTCATCTGGACTAAAGAAGCATCGGTCACTATTACAGCTGGGGTCAAGAATGAGTTCCCTGCAGTGCCTAGTTGGAGACTTTTGAGGCATAAATATAGTTAGTCTTCCCAGGGAACAAGGTCCCCCAGTACTATTAGTAGGAACATAAGAAAAAATAGTTCTTCCATTAATATGAAACCATCCAGTGAGTAATTTAACATGCACACATTTGCATATCTTACAGAAGTAGTGGAGCTGCAGTTCAAGGTCATATTATCTGAGATGTTAAAACATTAGTTAGTACACTTAGTAAATGTTACGCATTTTTCTGCTGATGTTATAGTAGACACATTTAAAGAAAGCATACCCTTATCTTTCCTGAGTTTTGGGTGAGGCCCTTTCTGTTTATGTCAAGGGCTGACTTTCAACAGATTGCGGGGAGTTAGTTGCCCTGCCCTGACATAGAGACGAGTTGTCTATGAATGGTTTAGAGTTAGGTTTTCTACAAACGTGCATTGTGTGATGGGCAAGGGGGATGCCCTTCTTTTTGGCTGTGTCTCAGTTTTCCAGATGAGGTGCTTTCCGCACTGGACCCTGGTCCTGATGTGTGGCAGAGAACTTCATTGCTAGTCCTGGTCTCACAATGGAAAGAGTAAACTACATTAAACTGACTATTCCTGTCACAGTACAGTTAGCATTGGAGAGAGACCCATGGGATGGGTCAGGACAGAGTAGGTAGCTCTAGTATCTAGTAAAAATTCAGCTTTTTTCTTTCCAACCATATCAAGGGTGACCTGAGTTTCCACTGTTGTGATCATGGTGGATTTCTCTAGGACTGGAGCTTGCAAGATGCCCCAGTCCTGATGATGCCAATCATGAATGACCGAGATTGAGACCCTCCAGGCCCGCAAGGTTTTTATTGCCTAGAGTCACCTCGAGATGATCCCTGTATTATGGCAGCTAAAATTTGTGCCTTTTTGTACTCTGCTTCCTTCTCTGCCCTGTCTCAGTTATTGGACACCTCAAAGAGCTGTGGCACCAATGCAGCCTGTGGGGTTTGGGTCTAAGCCCCAACTTTTGGAGCTTCCTTTGAATATTGGGCACAGACCAAGTTTTGAAATGTATAGCCAGGAGTGTCTGTCCCTCAGACTTTGGGCCAATGTTAGTATAGTCTCTAAAAGTCTCAGAAAACTGGTTAAGGCAACATAAAACTCAGAAATTATTTTGATGAAAAACAGAATCCTTGTTTTCTACTCAGAAAACTTTTCTATAACATCAGTAGCAGACTAAGTCTAAGAAACATTAAAACACAACTCTAGTTTTGTATTAGCTTACTTTTGATATTTAAATTTCTAATCTTGTTGAGCTTAATCATATAAAATGTCCTCTCAGGATTTTTCTTCACAAACCTTCTACTACTTTCCTCATTCCTTCAGTTTGCCTCTTCTCACTTATTCAGAAATAACCAACTTTAAGACAAACACCTTTCCTTTAATTTCCTTCAAAACAGATTTTCATACTTTATACCTTCTGTTACTAAAAACATACATTTTCCTTTCCATCATAATTAGAATTCTTAATTCAACCACTATATTACATATAACACAGAAGAAGGGACTTGATAGGGGGATGTCATGGAACCCTACATTTTTCTCTCCTAACCTTGGTACCTTCTCCTCCTGTGGCCATTTCTGGTGAGTTGGTCTTTCTCTCCTATGAGTCCGGTTGGGCAGCTCTGTCATCCCGAGAGTCGGGGTGCCAATCTGAAAGAGAACCCAAAATACTCGGGTGACCTGTCTCCTCAGTCCTCTCGGTTCCCGTCTGCCTCAGTCTGGCTGAGCCGCCAATCCTGCGGCTCAAGGGGCCGGCATGGTTGGAATCTTGCTGGAGCCTCCAGAAATGTTATGGAAAAATTCCAAAAGCTCCAAAAATCAGACCAGTGAAAATCCAAGCAATAACCTAGAGAGAAAGAGAACTCAGTTTTATTACGCCAGTGGTCTCAGAAGCGAGTGCTCTGAAAAAAATGGGCCCAGAGCTTAGGGGCAATTTCACTTTCACACTCACGTTGTTATCATTGGCACGGGCTGATTTACAAACCCCTGAAATTGCTATGGGCTATGGGCAGTTATAGAGCATGGGATTTCCTAACAAGCAGTAAAGCAATACTTCTTAAAGGAAGGGGATACATCTGTCTAAACATTAAAAGCAGTATATCTTAAGGAGAGGGTGAGTTCTCAGTTGACCTGGAGATCTTTGGCCTATGCAGCAAGCATGTTTACAGAAGCAGAAAAAAAGAACTGATTAGAAATGTTGGCCAATTAAGTGGGAAATTCCTCTTCAGAACTACTGGAAGAGTCTATGATAGTAGAAAAGAGATGATCATGATTCTAAACTAATGAACAAATCACTTGGGTAAATATGTGAACTATAGCAAGAGTTACACCTATGATAGAAATGTTTTAATATACTAATTTACATGTATCTAATATTAAGATAATTGTGTGTGTATAAGCACCTTTACCTGAAATAATTTATTAGAATGAATAACTTAATCTTATTAATAAATAATCATAAATGTCCCCTTGGAGTCCAAGGAAAGGTGTTAAATACTTTTTGTACATTTTCCTTGGGTCATCTTTTATCCCACGTGTAGGGAGCTAAAGCTCCCACAATTCAAAGGAGTGCATGGATTATCTCGGGAGGCCTGCTTGCATATAAAAGGGAAAAGGCTGGTTCTGAGGAATTCCAGGAAGAAGATTAAGAATAGAAACAGGGAGTGTCAGAGGGAGTTTCGAGTGTACCTCGATCTTCAAGATGTTACTTTAATTATGTTATCTTGGGATACACAAAGGAACAGATTATGTATAAAAAGGAGCATAAGAAATAAACTCGGAGAGACAGTTGTGAGATCGGTTCTCCCTCCTGCACCCTGTCTGTCTTCTCTTTTTTCTCAGTCCCCGCTCCCCCATTCAGGGACCTGGTTTGACTTGGTCGGCTGGTTTCCGACACCCACGGCAAATAAGTTTCTCCAGGACTTGCAGAAATCCTCCATCTCTTTGTCTTCCTTTAACTCTCTTTGTCTGATCTTCTGCTGTTTCAGAACAGAATTTGAAAAAAAATAACCAAATTCCATGATTTTTGCTCCATCATCCCACTATTCTTTTCATTCAGGGAAGTTCCTACAAAAAGAAACTACAAGAAAAGAAAAAAAATCTTGAAAATATTGACCTCTTCTCGTAGAATACCTTATGATAAATGACCCCTTCTCTACCTGTGGTGAGCTTGAACGAAGTGGATAACTGATCAGATAATACCCCAACCACTACTGCTGACTCCTCATCAGGTAGAACCTTTTGTTGTGTTAATATTTTTAACTTCAAAAGGGTAAATCTTCAGCTAGCACTTTTATTTGAGTTAAGACACATATACACATAGATAGAGTTCTTTCAAATTTCTGGTAAGATGATAATTGGTTCTTTGCATTTTGAAAATATATAATTCGTGCAATTTTTTTTCTTCACATGTGATATTAGGTACTCAACTGCCTTATTCTACGATGATCATATAATCCAAATGAGATACCAGTAGGCTTTTGCTTTTTAGAGTTAGGTTTGTATTACATGACTTCTATTAAATGCTAGTCTTTAAAAGACCTTAGCATTAGGTGCCTCTGGTATATAGCCAGGTTGGTGAAATGCTATTTTCTGAAAATTCACATTGCAAGAGAAGATGATGACATTGTGTGTTGGAAAGTGAAAGAGCAGCAAAGTTAAAATTAACACAATTGAGGTAAATGAAGCAGGTGTTTGCCAATTGGAAAAAGTAAACAAAGGCTTAACATTGTTACCCATGCCAAATCCATATTTATGAGTATCTATTGTTCAGATATTCTTGTTCATGCATGCAATTAAAAAATAAACATTGGAAAGACTTCTAACATGATTTAATCTGGCAAAATAAAAAATCTCTCTTTTTCTCTCTTTATCTACCCCACCTTCTTCCCATCCATACGCATATGTACACATATATACACATATATGTTTATGTCATAAAGCACATATAAATTAAAGGAGTTGCCATAGTCATTACCAAGAATTGAACATGCATAACTAGTATTTGTAGTTGTCAAAATATGAGCATTGAGGATATTAGCATTCTCCCTGTTATGTTAAAATGAGTGTTATAAAGTTATTTATTGTAAAGAACTGTAGGATACGGTTAGACATAATTCAAGAATTCACCAGTAAAATCAACCTCTGCTCTGCTAACTTAGAGACAGGTGATGAAAAGAAACTAGCTTCGTTTAAGTATAATTGGACTATTATTTGTAAAAATAATACATTTAGACAGGCCTTAATCTTCCGTTACTGTTGTTGCCTCTTTTTAATGAAGCTGAAATATATCATCTCAAACCATCTAATCTGAATGAGATTTAGAATAGTTGTGCTTTAAGAGATACTGACTTTAGCTATAAATCAGTAAACACCTGGTTAGAGAACAGGTAAGAGAATATCACTTACTATGGAACTTCTTGATAACCAAGCAGAAACATTGGTTCATTCACCTCCAGATAAAAATGGTTCTAACTGACCACATTTTCAGCTTGTCCAATTAATAAATTGGCTTGTTAAGACCTTGGGATTGACTTTATTGTGTTTACTTTCTAGTTCCTGCTTTGGAGCATGTTTCTTAGATTATACACCCTGACTCGATAGGCTTTCTATGGAAAAGGTTTAACATTTTTTATAAGTAGATTTTATGGCAGATAATGTCATTATTTTGAAGACTTATGTGACAAAAAATAATTCTTAAAATTCCAAAAAAAATAAACTACTTATTTCTAGAAATAATCAGATTGAACTTCAACAACCATGAAATAATCTATATAGGTAATTGTGTTTAAAGGTTCATGTTTTATTAATGGAAGTAGTCTGGAAGGAGGTTTACGTTGACTAAGTGTGACTTTTAAAAGTAAGATTTTGAAAAAACTTATCCAAATTCCTCAGGTATTTTAAAACATTAGTTTGCATGTATTCATAGGCTGTGACATTTTACAATCTTTATTCTGCTTTTCCCTATAGATTATTTATTCTATTTGACTTTATAAAGTAGAACAACCATTTGATTAATTTCATATATTAAAAAAAACTTGTTAAAATTTACATCTGTCATTATACTCTTAGCAAACCAGGAATATAATGAACTTCCATGTTCTCATTAAGTTTATATATCAAAAATCTACAAAAATATTTTATTATTAGATAAACTTTAAGTGATTTCTTTCTGTTTCTGGCTTTATTGAAATATAAACAATTAGTTGCTCATATTTACATTGTACAATTCAATGAGTTTTATTTTTTAATTATAGTTGGAATACAATAACATATTAATTTCAGTTTTAGAGCATAGTGATTAGAGATCTATATAACTCACAAAGTGATCACCCAAATAAATTTAGTAGCCCTCTTTCTCCTTACATATTTATTATAACATTGTTAAGTATTTTCCTTATGCTACACTTTATATCTCTATGTCTATTTTGTATCTATCCGTTTGTACTTCTTAATCCTTTTGCCCTTTTTTCCTGTTCCCCCAAACCCTCTCCCATTTAGTAGCCCTCAAAATATTCTCTGTATCTATGAGTTTGTTTCCATTTGTTGTTGTTGTTGTTGTTGTTGTTTATTTTGTTTGTTAGATTCCACATATACATGAAATCATGTGGCATTTGTCTTTCTCTATCTGACTTCATTCAGCGCAATACCTTATTCCATTCTCTTCCTTTTAGTCTGTGTGTGTCTTTTAATCTGAAGCGAGTCTCTTGTAGGCAGCATAGGTAGAGGTCTTGTTTGCTTATCCATTCAGCCACCCTATCTTTCGATTGGAGCGCTTAATATTTTTCCACCTGAGGTACTTGTTGATAAGAATGTAGTTATTACCATTTTGTTTGTTTGTTTGTTTGTTTTCTTTTTAAAAAAGTCTCTCCAACATTTCCTGTAATATTGGCTTGGTGTTGATAAATTCCTTTAGCTTGTTTTGATGGGAATCGTATCTGTCCTTCGACTCTGCATGATAGCCTTGCTGGATAAAGTATTCTTGGTTGTAGATCCTGGGTTTTTATCATTTTGAATATTTTATGCCAACTCCTTCTGTCCTGCAAATTTTCTGTTGAGAAATCGGCCTCCAATTACTTCTTCAAATAGCTTTTCAACTTCTTGTGCTGTCGGGAGCCTTAAGCCTGCACCCGAAGATAATAACCACATCAAGAACAAACTCTGCTAGCTGTAACCTTTGGATAGCCACGGCACTGTGAAGCATCCATCATTTCCCGTGTCCTTGTTCCCCATTCCGCCACCTGCAGAGCGGGAGCCTGCAACTGCTGGCACAGCCCATCTGTTTCTGACTAGCCAAGTAGAAGTCACCTCATCTGGTGGACGCCAATGAGCTTGTGACGAATACTCTCTTCCCTGATCAGTCCCGCCCCTGCCCTCTCCACTTGAGTGTATAAATATAACCGCTCGAAAATAAAATTTGGAGGCTTGATCAGAACACTGTCTTGCCTCCATTCTTTTCTCCCGCCCATGTTTTCTTCAAGGTACGGTCCTCCTCGGGTTCTACGCAATAACTAGGTCCTGCAGGTCGGGACATTGTGCTTTCTCTTCTCCTTCAAGTTACGCCTATGACATGGATGTTTTTACATTTAATTTTGTCCCATAGGCTCCTTAAATTATTATTATAGCCTTGGCTTCTTTTTCTTGTCATTCT
The DNA here is from genome assembly GCF_000151845.1 of Pteropus vampyrus. NCBI lineage: Eukaryota > Metazoa > Chordata > Mammalia > Chiroptera > Pteropodidae > Pteropus > Pteropus vampyrus. The sequence continues at coordinate 6,922,607 of NW_011888844.1, read as the reverse complement.
TATTAGGTGTCCTTGGCTTTCCCATCATCTATATTGGTGGTTTGATTATCTTTTTCATCTACTCTGTTGATTCCCTTTAATATACTCTTCATCTCAGATAATGTATTCTTCATTTCTGACTGGTTCTTTTTTTATAATTTCCATTTCCACTTTTATGTTTTTTACCTCTTTGTTAAAGTTCTCACTGAATTCATCTACCGTTCCCCTAACTTCATCGAGCATCTTTATAACCAGAGATTTGAACTCTGCATTTGTTAGATTGCTTGACTCCATTATTCCTGATTCTCTGATCTGTTCTCTCATATGGTTTCTGCTTTTTTGTCTTCTCATTTTGACTGCCTTTCTGTGTCAGTTTTTATGTAGTAAGCAAAGCTCCTAAGTCTCCCAGTCTTATTAGTGTAGATTTCTGAAGTAGGTGTCCAGTGGCACAGTCCTGAGAGGGGTTCAGCTGCAGGCCAAATTTAGCCCCAGGCTGTGCCCCTCTGGGGCCACCTGTTAAGATGTGGCAAGCAATCCACCGATGCTGTGCTTATAGTTGCCTCGAGAGGCCATGCCAGAAACCTAGGCCAGCTGCCACTAGTGCATTTCTTGGAGCTACTCGGCAACTGAATATGGCTTGGGTGGAGCCAGGAGCTGGGAGAGGTGGAGTTTCAGGAAATCCTCTGGGCAGAGTGACCTCTGTTATCCAGTCTGATGACTTCACGGCTATGGAGGTGCTGTGTTCGCACACTGGGAGTGGGGAGGGTTCAACAGAAGAACAATGGGTACCGTTGGCACTTCTGCCAGGTAGAAAGCCTTGTCTCCTGGCCTAGCTTCAACAACTCAGTGTTCCCCTGTACATCCCTGGTGCCCCCTGAACAACCAACCCTGCGCTGGTGTTCAGAGTAGATGAGTTTGTCACCCCAAAAGTCCGCTCACAGACACAGCCCCTTTAAGAGGCATCTGCAGCTGCCATAGCCTCTGCCTCCTCAGCTGCTGGGGACGGGGCAGCCTTGTGTCTTTGCTCCCTCCTACCTACTCCTATTGCAGAGTGATTTTTTTTTTTATTTTTCTCCTTAGTTGTAGGGTTTCTGTTCATCTAGATCCCAGGTGACTCTGCTTGCTATTTGTTTTGTGTTTCTGTCACAACTTTGATTTGGTTGCAAGAGAGGATGAACAAAGAAAGCCTCTATCATCTACATCGTTTTGCCTGAGCTCCTATTAAGCGATTTATTTTAAAGTGAGAAACAAGACAAACCTTTCCACAATCATCTTTGTATTCAACTTTGAATTAAGTGTTCCAAGCCAGTGCAATATGTAAAGAAAAAGATGATAAATGTTGACATTATTTGTAGGTGATTTGACTGTATATAGAAAATTCAAGCAACTATTTAGACAAATTAGCAACTTCTAAAATAGTTCTTATTCCTAAACACCGTAAAAAATCTATGAAAATATAACATAGCTATATTTACAATTATGATAAATATAAGTTACCTAGAAACTTAACACACCACTTGCATGAAAATTTTGAACAAAATTATAAAATCTTATTGAATGACATAAAAGATTACCTAAACAGACACATGATATTGGTTTACAACATAGTTAAAGTCAGTATAGACAGATCAATAAATGTTACTTTGCTAAAAGATTATCAATGTAGTTAAATATAAAGTTAGATCCATACTAATACCATATTGTAAAAATTAGCTTCAACTTAAAGCCATAGATGTGAAAATAGAATTTCAAAATTATAGAAAAAACGAAGAATTGTATGTTAATAATATCAAAGTAGGAAAAAGTATATATTTTAAAAATACCACAAAAACATAAATATTTATTGATATATTTTATCAAGTCTGTATATAGAAGAAAAACTTCTAAACAAGTTATTAATAAGCATTATCCACTAATATATATAAACACATTACAACTACATTTGCTTTTCCGGGATTAAGTTAGTTTAACATTCTAAACCAACAAAAGTAATCCAACACTTTAACAGGAAAAAAAATAATAATTATCTCTATTGACATAGAAAGAAACGTGAAAAAATTCAACATTCATTTATGGTGAAAACTGTTAACAATCCTATAGAAAAAGACTAACTATTCTGGTAAGCCAGTTATAATGTGTAGAGTTTTTTGTTTTGTTTTGTTTTGTTTTCCCAAACCACCAAGCAATTCTCTGACACCAGCTGGGTGTCCTACAATTCTACTCATTTCTGAAACTGTACCCAGAAAAAACATCAGATTCCATAGGTTAAGGGCTCAGTCTCACAAGACCGCCCCTCACTTCAGAGGCCAATTTCAAGTCCAGATTACTGTCTGTGCTTCTAATTGACTAGCTATAAATCAGAGGATCCCACGACCCCCTTCTTGGGTTAGATTAATTTATTAGAGCAACTCACAGAACTCAGAAAACCAGTTTACTCACTAGGTTACTGGTTCATTACAAAAGATATTAAAGGATGCTAATCAATAGCCAGATAAAGAGATACATAGGGCTTCTGTCCCCATGGAGTCTGGGGCCCAGTGTAATGGCACATGAAAGCATTATGACCCTTCAAACTTGAAGATCTCCAAGCCCTTCCTTTTGAGTTTTTAAGGTTTTATAACATAGGCATGATTTATTTAATTATTAGCCATTGGTGACTGATTTCTTTTTAGCCCCTCCACCCTCTCCAGAAATCAGGGTGTGGGCTTTAAAGTTATTCAAAAAACCCTCTATTCATGATTGGTTCCACCGGCAACCAGTCCCCTATCTATAGGGGGTTTCTAAAAGACACCTCATTAACATAAACTCAAGTTGTGGTTAAAAGGAGCTCATTAAGAATAATAAAATAACTAGTATTTACTAAAATTAATAAAACTAAGTTAAAAAAATGAGAATAACAACCACTGTCAAAAATGTGGACCAATGGAAACTTTAAGACTTCTGGCAACTATGTAACTTAGCACAGCCACTTTGGAAGAATTGGCAATATCTAGCAAATTTGAAGATACATATATCCTGAGACTAACATGACCATATGTCTTAATTATCTCAAATAGTCTAAGCTTCTACTTGTTATCCTAGGAATAGTTATAACACTTCATTTCATTCTCAAAGCTATCACTCATGTCTTAACACATAAAATTGCACACTTTATATATGAGCAGCTTTGTACATCTATCATAGCCTGGGTAATGAATCATGTGGTCACCCGATCTATAATTCCAAAAATGTCACTCCTAGATCTATACCCAACAAAATTGTATGCACAGCAAAGATATTATGGTTCATTTTTAGTAGTTCTGTGGAATATCAAATAGCATTAAATGAATAAATTCTGCTCAAATGCATTGTTTTACTTTACAAACAGTGAAATAACCTATGAAGAATGGACACCGTATAATTTTACTATTATAACATTAAAAACTAAGCAAAACTAATTAACGGTTTCAGAATTGGGATACTGAGGAATATTCTGAAGGATAGGAAGGAGTTAATGATTGGGAAGAAATATATAGAATGCTTCTGGAGCACCGGTAATATTTTTTTTCCTTGATCTAAGAGGTGGTTACATATATGTGCTCACTTGTAATCATTTAGCATACTGTTTCATTAATGTACTTTTCTTTTTTTAAATTTATTTTTAATTACAGTTGACATATCTTATATAATGTTATTTGAGTTTTAGACATACGACATAGTGATTCAACATTTATGTACCTTACAAAGTGATCACCACAATAAGTCTAGTAACTATTTGCCACCATACATAGTTATTATGATATTATTGACTCATTTCCTGTTCTGTACATTACACTCCATGACTTATAAGTGGAAATGTGTACTTCTTAATTCCCTGGGAATGGAGAAGATAATTAATGTACTTTTCTTTATCTATGTTATAGTTCACTAAAATAATTTTTTTAAAAAAGTTATAGTTATATGAGGTTCTGTAAGGTTTATTATAAAACATGATTCTGACTCATCTCTTATTTCTTATTTTTTCAGAGTCAACTACTTTCAACTTTTTAAAGTGATTTTTTTTTTTTTTTTATATTTACTCCCTATCTTTAATAATATGCTATTTTGGGCCATTATTGGACTTTTAGTTCTCAAGATTTTCTATTGCTTTTCTTTTATGGAAAATAATAATTTATACTTTTTAATCACTCTGTCTCCATCTCAAAACCCTCTTGTACACAAGATTTCTACTTTCTCAGATCTTCAATTTTGTGAATCATATTTTAAATAGATTTTCATTTTTCAGATTATTCTTTTTGAAATGTTACTCATAGTATTTCACTTTTTAAAATCCCTTTTTTCTTTGAAGTTAATAATTGTCTTGAATTCTCATTTCCATAGTTTTTAATATTTATTTATAGTTCACCCTTTCTTTCTCCCGGTTGCATAAATATCTTCTCAATATGTTTAAACAAACATAGTCTTCTATTAATATCAAGAAATTAGAATGTTGTCTCAATAACAATTCAATTAAAAAATGGACAGAAGACTTGAATAGGTATTTCTCCAAAGAGGACATACATGTGGTCAATAGACATATGAAAAGATGCTCAATGACACTAATCGTCAGAGAAGTACCTTTGACCTAGCAATTGCACTTCTGGATATTTATCCAAAGAAATTCAAAACAATAATTCGTATAGATCTATGCATCATTATGTTTATGGCAGTGCTATTTACAATAGCCAAGATATGGAAGCAACCTGTGTCCATTGACAGATGATTAGATAAAGAAGTTATGGTGTATACACACACACACACACACACACA
>NW_011888844.1:6896148-6917385 GCF_000151845.1 Pteropus vampyrus | reverse complement strand
AAAAGAAATAGAATATTGTCAACTCTCAAGACCCTCTCTTGCCCCATTTCATTCAAAATATCCTCCAATCCACTTAAAAATAATTTCTACGCTGACTTTCATAATATTTGTTTCTTTACTTTTTAAAAATTATTTTACCAGCAGTGTGTGAAGCTTCAAAAAAAAAAGTGCTTATTTTCCTATTTTTAAAATTTATACACATGGAATTATCCTTCATTATTATTTTGTGCCTTTCTTTTTTTTTATTCAATGTCATGCATAGGAGGGTCATCTTTGTTATCACTATATTTTATTTATTTTCACTGATAGTTTAATTATGGATGCTTATACTATAATTTACAGTCCCATCTTATTTTTTATGAATATTTTTAGTGTTTTAAAAATATTTTGATTATCAAAACGTCAGTATGGATATTCTTATATATGAATATTGGTATACATAAATATAAAGTTCTCTAAGATGTAAGCATAGAAATGAAAATGAGAGTTGAAAAAAGTTATCTTCATCTTTACTAGATAATACCAAATAGTTTTTCAAAGTAATTATATCAATTTACAGTTGCATTAGCAGTGATAAAGATAAACTGGACCTTTAAGCAAACAGAGTCAGTCAGAAATGTCTATGGTAGGAGCTGGGGCTTTTGGAAGTTTTTATGATTACACAGAGTGCAATCAAGAATACTATATGAGAGAACTCTACAGCAAGAACTCTATATTTATATTGAAGCTCTATGGTGCCAATTTCCCCTTCCATTAACTTCCTTTTCCTCTATATAAATACCCCTCTATCTTGGCACACAATTCCAGAGTGTGCATGTGGCTTGCCATGGCTTCATGCTCTGAGTTGCAACCTTTTTCTTTTTCCAGAATAAATCCTTTTGGTGTCAAAACACCTGGCCAATATTATTTTTCAATCGACAGCAGTATATTAGAATTTCCATCGCTCTATATTATCAGACTGTGATTTTAACAATCTTATGAGCATGTGATGGTATTTCCTAATAGTTTTTATTTGAATATCTAATTCAAATATCTATATTACTAATGATGTGGGGCATTTTTAAGCATTTTTGATGGGCATTTGTATTTTGTTTCTATAAAGAACATTTTTAAGTATTTTGGTCAAATTTTAGTTAGGCTGTTTGTGTTTTTCTCATTGAATTTATAAAATCTTCCTGGTTTCTGGATATGAGGCTTTGGTTGGGAACTGTTATGGACTGGATTGTTTCCTCAAAATTCATATGTTGAAGCCCTAATCCTCAATATGACTGAATTTGAAGATAGGGCTTTAAAAGAGTAATTAAGATTAAGTGAGGTCGTAAGGGTGAGGCCCCAATTCTATAATACTGGTGTCTTTATAAGAGGAAGAGACACCAAGAGTGTGAATGCACAGAGAAATGTCCAAGAAGGCTGCTGTCTGCAAGCCAAAAGCAAAGAAACCAAACATTCTGATATAATCCGAATGTTTCTATTCCTCCCCAAATTATATGTGGAAATCCTAAACCTCAAGGTGATTTTTTTAGCAAATGAGGTCTTGGGGAAATGATTAGGTCATGAGGGCAGAGGTCTCATGAAGGTGATTAGTTTCTTTATAAAAAAAGCCCGAGAAAGCTACTTTGCCCCTTCTGCCATGTGAGCATAAAACAAAAAGACACCATTTATGAACCAGAAAGTGGGCTCTCATCAAACACCAAATGTGTTGGCACTCTGTTCTTGGACTTCCCAGCCTCCAGAACTGTGAGAAATAAATTTTGTTGTTTATAAGGCACCCAGCATATAGCATTTTGTTATAACAACCAAACAAACTAAGGAAATTGGTACAAAGAAATGGTGTTGCTGCTATAACAAATATCTACACATGTAGACATGCCTTTGGAATTAGGAAATGAGTAGAAGCTGGAAGAGTTTTGAGGGATATTCTAAAGAAAACCTACATTACTGTGAATAAAATACTAAAGAAGATTTTGTTGACGGCTTAGAAGGAAAACAAGAGAGCTGTAGAGAGAGCCTGAATTTTATTAGATAATAACTAAGAGGTTGTTAACAGAATGTTGATAGAAATGGAAATGGTAAAGGTTATTCGGATGAGACCTCAGATGAAAATGAGGAACATGCTATTGAAAATTGGGGAAAAGATGAACCTTGTTATAAAGTGGCAAAAAATATGGCTGAACTGTATCTGTGTCTTAGAGTTTTGTGCAAGGTAGAACTTGCATGTGATGAAATTGAATACTTGGCTGAGAAAATAGCTAAGCAAAGTGTTGAATAGCTTCTCTTGAGTGCTTATCATAAAATTAATAAACAGAGAAATAATTTAAAGATAAAATTATTAAACAAAAAGGAGGCAAACTTAAAAATTTAGAAAATTCTCAGCCTATCCATATTGCATAAAACTAGAAAGCCTATTTGGAAAACAGGAAGGATATAGCCAAATTTGAAAATGATATTATTATGGATTGACCATGTCAATAACATCAAGTACTATTTTTCAAGACAACACGAAGACTAGTTATCCATCTAAACAGAAACCGAGACTTATTTTCTAGAACAATGGAAGAGTGACACTGAAGACATTTCAGAGCTAATGGGGCTGCCCTTCCTATCACAGGCCCTAAGTACTACACCCCAGAGAGCACAGGGTCACAGAAGAGAGCTTTATTTAGGGCAATGCCCACTGGGGTCCTGAAAATAGGACCAGCCTCATAATCTCAGGAAAGAAGAATATACTGTGCCTCCAACATCTGGAGATCTATGTATTGGCTGACAAAGAATTCAAAATAATTATCTTAAAGAAGCTCAGTGACTTATAAGCACAGATAGACAACTAACAAAATCAGGAAAATGATACATGAACAAAATGAGAATATCAAAACAGAGAAATGATAAAATAGCTAAACAATTTCTGGAGCTAAAAACTACAATAACTTAAGAAGGTAAAAAACTAGTTAATTTTAAAAAAATCATCAATGAAAAATAATTAAGACAGAAATAAATGGAAAGACATCTGTGTTCATGGACTTGAAAACTTAATATTGTTAAAATATCCATATTACCCAAAGTAATCTATAGATTCAATGCAAACTCTATTAAAATTCCAATGACATTTTTATGGAAATAGAAAAAAAAATCTAAAATTCAGATGGAACTGGAAAAGATCCTGAATATCCAAAGCAATCTTGAGAAGGAACAAAACTGGAGAAAGAATTAAATTTTCTGATTTCAAAATATATTACAAAGCTACAGTAATTAAAATAGTATGGTACTGACCTGAGAACAAACACATAAATATGGAAAAGAATAGAGATCCTGAAATAAATCTACATAGAACCAACTGACCTAATTCAACAGCGTGCCAAGAATATACAATGAGGAAAAGATAGTCTCTTTAACAAATGGTGCTGGGAAAAATAGATATCTACATGCAAAATAATGAAATTGAATCCTCATCTTAAATCACACACAAAAATCAACTCAAAATGGATTGAAGATTTAAATGTAAAATCTGAAAATGCCAAACTTCTAGAAGAAAACATATGAAAACCTTCAGCTAATGAAGCTTTTCCTGATAATTTCAAAAACCAATTAAGATTCCTGTACTTTAAGTGCACCTAAATGACAAATAATTAGAAAACCATATGGCTGAGTCGTCTTTCATTTAGATGTTCTGTGTACATTACATGAAGTTCTCTTCCCAGATTATTAATGTTTTTCCAACTCATAAAAGTTTATAATCTTATACCTAGTATGTATTGTCTGTTTGTTTGTTTTACCTTTTTTTCTTTGGTACTGATTTTTAATTAGATATTGAATTATATAAAAATCAAATATTTTATGATGTATGTTTTACTTGTGATAGTAGTCTTCAGTATAAAATTTATACCACCTACAGCTAACATCATAATCAATGGAGAAAGGCTAAAAGTATTTTCCTTAAGATCAGGAACAAGACAACGATGCCCACTTTTACCACTCCTCTTCAACATTGTATTGGAAATCTTAGCCACAGCAATAAGACAAGAAAGAGAAATAAAAGGCATCCAAATTGGAAAGGAAGAAGTAAAATTCTTGTTATTTGCCGTTGACATAATACTATATATATAGAGAGAACCCTAAAGTTTCCACCAAAATCTGTTAGAACTGATCAATGAATTCAGTAAAGTAGCAGATTACAAAATAAATATTCAGAAGTCAGTGGCATTTTTATACATCAATCATGAACTTTCAGAAAGAGAAATTAAGAAAGCAATCCCATTTACAATTGCATCAAAAAGTATAAAATACCTGGGAATCAAATTAACCAAGGAGATAAAGACCTGTTCTCAGAAAATGATGTCATTAAAAAAAAAAAAATGGAAGAAGATAAAAATAAATGGAAGCATATATCGTGCTCATGTGTAGGAAGAATCGACATCATTAAAATGGCCATACTACTCAAAGCAATCTATAGATTCAATGCAATCCCATCAAAATACCAATGGCATTTTTCAGAGCTAGAACAAATAATCCTAAAATTTATAAATTTATATGGAACCATAAAAGACCCCGAATGGCCATGGCAGTCCTGAGAAAGAAGAACAAAGTTGGCGGTATCACACTACCTGATATCAAACTATACTATAAGTCTACAGTAATCAAAACAGCATGGTACTGGCATAAAAACTGATACATTCATTAATGGAACAGAATAGAGAAACCAGAAATAAATCCACACTTATATGTTCACATAATATATGACAAAGGAGGTAAGAATGTAAAATAGGGTAAAGACAGTCTTTTCAATAAATGGTGTTGGGAAAATTGGACAGATACATGCAAAAAAAAGAAGCTGGATCAACTTTTTAAACCATATATGAGAATAGACGCAAAACAGATTAAAGACAAATGTAACACCCGAATCCATAAAACTTCTAGAAGAAAACATAGGCAGTAATGTTTCTGATATTACTAACAGTAATTTCTTTTCAGATTTATCTCCCCGGGTAAAGGAAACGAAAGAAAAAATAAACAAATGGGACTACATCAAATTAAAGAGTTTTTGTACAGCAAAGGAACCCATTGACAAAACAAAAAGACAACTGACTGATTAGGAGAAGATATTCACTAATGATATATCTGATAAGAGGTTAATATCCAAAATATATAAAGAACTTATACAACTCAACAAAAATCAAACAATCCAATTAAAAAATGGGCAGACCTGAACAGATACTTCTACAAAGAGGAAATACAGATGGCCAATAGACATATGAAAAGATGGTCTAGGTCGTTAATCATCAGAGAAATGCAAATTAAAGCCACAAGGAGATATCACCTCACACCTGTCAGAGTGGCTATCATCAATAAATCAAAAAACAGCAAGTGTTGGTGAGGATGCAGAGATAAAGGAACCCTTATACACTGTTGGTGGAGTTGAAAATTTGTACAGACACTATAGAAAACAACATGGAGGCTTCTCAAAAAATTAAAAATGGATACACCTTTTGACCCAGCAATTGCACTTTTGGGTATTTATCAAAAGAAAACCAAAACAATAATTTGTAAAGATCTATGCACCCCAATATTCATGGCAGCAGAATTTACAATAGCCAAGATATGAAAGCAACCTAAATGCCCGTCAACAGATGATTGAATAAAGAAATTATGGTTCATATATATAAAATGGAATATCACTCAGCCATTAAAAAAATGAAATCCTACCATTTGCAATGACATGAATGGACCTAGAGGTTATTATGCTGAGTGAAATAAGTCAGACAGAAAAAGATTAATACCATATGATTGCACTTATATACAAAACCTAAGGAACAAAAAGAACAAACTAATCAAAAACAGACTCACATATATAGTGGACAATTTGGTGATGGACAGAAGGGAGGGAAGATTAAGGGGCTGGGAGAATGGGGTGAAGGGTTAAAGAAGTACAAATTAGTAGTTGATAGATGGTCATGGGGATGGGGAGCACGGAATAGGGAATATAGTTAGCATTAATATGTTGGCTAAGTGGAGGGCTAGGGGAGGGAGGGAGCAATTGAGGGGATGGTTTTATGAATTATATAGATGTTTAACCAATATACTGTATACTTGAAACTAATTTAAATAAATAAATAAATAAATTTTAAAAAGTAAATCAATAAAATAAAATTTATACCAGCTACAGAAGAGTTTAATGAGAGCAGGTAAACATCTATGTTGCAGAGCAATTAATAAAAAAATAAATGCTTTCTCTATGTTTTTTATAACTGATATTAACTTTTTAAATAAGTGGGTTTATTAAATGGAAAGTAGTATTGTTTTAAGAGAAATGCATCTTAGCTTCTTTTATTCAGGAATGCAAGTTATATATATACACACATGTATATAATAAATATGAAATAAATTTTGAGTTTTTAAAATTTGTTTTGTGTGCAGATTTGTCAAGAAATAATTACCTCATAATGGTAATTTTTCTTTCTGTTTATGTGTTTCAATTGTCCAACACACACAAAAAATACTTCATTAAATGCAATAAAGTAAACTTACGAATGAGTATAAAGTCCTTTTAAATAGCCTAGTATGCAAATTTAGTAATGTTATGACTTTAATTTTAATTTAGTTATCAAATAAGTGTACCTTTATCTTTATAAATATATATGCATATGTATAACATTTATATATATTTAATGGATTTTAATGTGATTGTGAGTTGTTTAAAAATTTTTAAATATATATTGTGGATGAAATTTATCATTTCGTAGGGAAGATGAGGAAGGTGTAGATTAAATTTAAGTCTTAAGTTATGCATACATTTTATATTTTCATCCTGTACCCATCTTTAAGATTTAAGATATAGTTAATAGTTCTCACCAGTGTTGCAGGGTACAATACTCTTTTCATGTCCATGTGTGAGTTTTTCCTGACAAATAGAGTATAAGCAGATGTGAAAGTTGATTTTCAATTTGCTATAAGCAAACATATTCAAAGATTTCTTCCAGTAGGAAAATTATATAGAAAAAATGTTAAACTAGAATTTAAAAATTAAAAGAAAACCAGTTTCAGAGCATTAGATTTCTTGTAAAACTAGGTAAAGTTCATTGCGCTCCACCAGAGGCTGATAGTCAACATCGTGGGATTCCCAGAAGGGGGTCTTAAAGCTGATTACAGTCTACTGGCATTTTATCTAAAATATTAATTTCTTCCTAAAAGCAGATAATTACATCAGAAACAAAATTTTATCTCAGCTCAAGCTTAGCAAAAATATAATCTAATTTTTTGTTTTGTGCTAAGATAATTTGTAGCTCAGTTATGCTATACATTTCTTTCATATTGTGAAAAGTTGAGCATTGACTTAATTTATACAATTCATATGGTAAAGATTCAAAATGAGTCACTGAAACACGTGCCTCTGTGGTATGCAGATTGGTTTGAGCTAAAGGCAATTTTACTTGTGAGCTTAAGATAAATTTCTGACCCTTCCTTAACTACCTAGACAAATTTAAATTAGGGTCCTAGCAGAGATGTTTTTTTTTTTTTTTAACTATCTATAGAGCAGGGTAAACTTTTAATTACTAAGCATCTGCTCTTTTTATCCTCCTGCAAAGACTCTTTGAAGACTGCTCTGGCTGTTTCCTGCTGAATAGGAGCAGATTTCATGTGTTAGAGGAATGAAACTGTCCTACATTCATTTGAAAATATTTTTTAGTTCCTGGTTTACCATGAATACTCTGTATTACCATAATGTTTGCTTTTTCTTTGGGAGCCCTTCCTTTAATCCCAAAGATGAGATTTTTACTCAAAAATATACAGCCTCTAACAGAAAACACAATTTGATAAGGGTTATCAATATACTGTATCTCTATTATAACCCACAGAAGAGGCCTCCCATTTCAGAGGGGGGACAGGAAAAGGTTGTCTAATGGGTCTTTCTTAAAACTTATAGGTAAGTAGCTTTCTGTATCATTCTATTTATCTGAATCTCAACTTCCTCAGAAGTGTTAATGTATGTGTAGTATGTTGTATTAGCTACTGCATAGACTCCTTGTTTTTCCAGTAACTGCTTTGAAGCAATCTTATTGTTTAGGACCCAAGTACCAAGTACTCTAAGGTGGTCTGTTGAAATTTTAGAGCTTGAGCAGTAGAACAGAACAAACAGCTGAATGCATAAGTTAAATATCATAATATATGATATTTAATAAGAGATATGCCTATGAAAACAAAAGGAAAACAAAGGTTAAGAATCAGAGCAAATTATAAACTAGCTTCTGAGTTTGTAAGGTTGTCCGTCAAGATTTCTAGATGTAAGGCTGGAAGCATCTTTTGTAGTTTAAAATGCCTCTAATGATGTCATCAGGTGCTAAGGTAAAGTTTCTGGGTGGCTTACACAGTATCAGTCACTGAGATTGTTTAAACATGAGCTGTTGTGGCAATTTTCTGAATTTTATATCAAGTAGTCCATCTTTAGCTTGCACGACTTTGAAAAAAGCAGTTTTAGTTTTCAATTATTCCTAGTCAAAGTATTTGGTAGTTATGAGCAATAGGGGAACAAAAAAACAAAGGTACAGCTCAAAGACTTCCCTTCCTCCCTTAAGACCTCCGTAAAATACCCATTTTATGGTTATAAATTACCCTTACATCTTGAGGTTCAAAGTCATGAAGAACCATAAAATACCAGCTGGTTTAATTCAGCTGCAAGCACATGGGCAATCAGTCCTACCCTAACTTCTCTATGACCTAGCCTCATTATACCATCATTATAATATCATACTTATGCCTGGAGGTTCATAAATCTAACTATAACAAACTAAATTCTGGGTAACTGCATGCACAGTAGGCAAAGGGTTATATAATAGCCAAATGTCAAACAAAATAACCTCATATGCCAATCATTTAGCACCACCCTTGTAACCACCCATTATGGACACAATATAAGGTTTACTTCCTGACTTCTACACTGTTACAGCCCTCTTCGCTGTAACCTGTCCCTCTTTTGGAGAGGATTTTAATTATACGTTTTGTTTCCATGGGGTTACAGCCATCTTTGCTGTAACCCACTTCCTTCTTGAAGCATACTTTAATAAATCTCGCTTTTTCTAAATCTTACTACTCTGTAATTCTCTACTGTGTCAGCAAAAAGAACCGAGGACTCCTCTGTGCTACTGGGGCAATGACAGATTTAGATTGCCCCAATGGTAACAAAAAAATGTGAGAAAAAATTGGAAACATGTTTGGAGAGTCATAGGCAGATATTAAAGGAAACTAAAAGAATTTAGGCTCCGGTCCAATTCACAAGTAGAAAAGAAAACAAAAACCAAAAGACAATGGACAGTACTAGAATCTAATATCCACAAAAGAATATTATAATTTTTATTGAAACATATTTTTCCCTCTAATCACCCCTATTTTTTACCAAAGATTTCTAAATTAAGATTAATTTATTTGCACAAGAAGTCATTTCAATAAACTTGGTCTGATAACTTGTAAAAGTCCAGCAAGAATATTAATTAACCATAGAGGCGCTTTTTAACTATGTTTTGCTGGAAAATTTCATAAGGAATCTACGATTTGAATTTAAAAGGCCTCACAAGGCCAGAAAAGCCAAGACAAGGACTTGCCATCAGAGGATGCCTGCAATACCTATAGGTTTCCGGTGAGTTCCTCTCTTCTTAAGGTCCCCTAAATGTCATGAGGTTTCTGTATCTGCCAAGAAGTGACATTCTTTACTCATGTGTTAAGGCTGCTGGGAACCAAGTAAGCAAGGTACCGGGACAATATTTCTAAGGGCTTTTATTGACTTACATAAGCCAATCTTAATTCCTTAAATCTGTCTGGTCGTAACCCAGTCTAAACATTTTTCTCTCAAGCATGACATTCCAGTCAAAGGCTTGGTAATAAAAAACAGTTTCTAATAATGTCCCGTTATAAAGAGAAAAGATTCTTATTGAACTTATGAAAACAATTACAATGACATGAAAATAAAAATCCTCACTTATTAAGAGTTTCTAGATTCTGGAGAGATCAGTAGGGAGAAAAAAATAAATATTCCGATTCTGTTTACAAAGGTATAATTTACCAAATTGTTAAGTCATAGGTAGTTTAAAAAGAATTTTTTAAAAAGAATGTTTCTTTCATCTGGAAAACAAAAGATTTAAAAAATCAGCAATATTTTAAACAAAAATTTATAAAAATTATAATCATCTTCAGTTCACTCAAGTGTGATATAATCAATCCTTATTTATCTTGACCATTTGCCAGCTTTTCATGAATGCAGTTAATCCTTAGAATTCTATAAATTTTTATTGATTTTAAAGGTATGATCTGAAAGTTTACTCTTGGACATCTGTATTTGGGAATAAATGAGAGTCCTCTATCTTTCTGAAAATGAAACATATTTGTGAAAGTATCAGAGTAAATTAATGACTATAAATGACTTAAAATGACATGGTTATATATCTGATCACAAAGAAAAACATTTTAAGAAACCAACTAGAATTACGAATGAAAACATATCAGGACATTACATAATATTAGAGATCATAATCTCCTGAAAATTTACTCTAGGGATAAGAATATATGTATATAAATACAACATAATTATTTATTTGATGAAGCTTCCTAGGTAACTTTAGTATATAAAATAGGCCTAATTAGTTTAAATTTTCTCTTTTATAAAGAGAGAACAAACTTTTGAGGCATTCTAGAAGCCCACTGAAATAATTCAAAGCCATTTCGGAATCCGGATGGCTGAGTTTGGGGCTCCTGCTCCCTTTGCTGCTCAACCAATAGACTAACACAAGAGTTAGGATATTTAGAATAAGCGTTTATTGTCAGAAAACCAGTGATCTGAGAAGGCAGCCGGTTAACACCTTCAAAACTTCTTTCCCTTCTCAATTCATCTTCGGGTATTTAAGGAAAAATCTGGGCATTATTCCAAGAGGTACAGGATGGTTTCGGGTGCGGGTGGGAGCATCCGTTATGCTTCACAGAGCCATTCCTCTGGCAATGTGGTTCTCTGGTGGTGTTAGCAACTCCAGAACAAAGATGGGAGTAGTCTGGAAAGAATGCTAAACCAGAAGGACTGTGATCAGTAAGCATAAAGGCATTAATCATAAGTTTTAGGGCAACTTTCTATGGCAGGGGAAGTTCCAAGCTCTGGGTGAAGCTGCAGGGGGACAATCTATTGTTAAGTTATAAGGCAAGGAAAAGTGAGGCTGGGGACGCTGTGTGGCCTCTACTACAGGGGTTCCAACAGGACTCTTCATTTCTAGGTTAAGAAAAGTTTCCTTTTGCGTCCTGAACCCTGGAAAGTTTTTCAAATATATTTGACCAAAAGATCATATCATTTCGAAACAATATTAAATTATTCATGTATCCAAAGTGACAATAGAAAACTTTAAACATAAATACAGAAATTTACATAATTATTTGCAAAACCTACTTTTACTATTGTAGAGATTCAGTTTTCTTAAGAAACCAAGAGCTTGATTAAAACAACATAAAACACAGAAAATTATTTTGATAAAACACAGAATCTTTGTTTTCTAGGAAAAAAAAACCTTTATTTTTATTTTTATTTATTTTTATTTTTTATAATGTCAGTAGTAGACTAATAGACCAAGAAACTTTGTCCTATTTGGCATCATCTTACTTTTGATATATAAGTTAACTTACTCTATTGAATTTATTTTAATCTTATTCAGCTTGACCATATATAAAATTTCCTTTCTCAGGCTTCTTTTTCTACAAGGCTTCTACAAATTTCCTAGTCCCTCTTATCTTAGTTTGTCTTTTATTGCTCATTCAGAAATAACTAACCTTATTTTAGGACAAACTGAGAGGAGACATCACTTGTAAAATTCTTAATCTTTTAGCAGGAAATGAAATGGGACATCTCTTGCAGAGTTAATCTTTTTGTAAACCTGGTTAAGTTTTCTTCTCTCCTTTCTTTGGAAATAAAAAGGCCCCCTCCCTCAAATCCTGATAATTGCCCTGGTGACTCAGATCCTCTGGCTATTGATAAGGGTCATCAGACTATTGTTAAGCAGAAATGGTGGTAAGCCAGGCAGGGCCCTTAGAGTCTGAGCGGGGAGGAAACTTTATCCAAAGGTCTTTCTTTTTATTCTTTAAGAAACATATTAAACAAGCCTGTTTCCCTTTACTCACTTAATAGGTAAATCAATAATAGAAATTAATAGATGTATGATTTAAATAATGAGTTTGTATCTTCTTTTCCTTGTCTAGGGACTGAGGTGACACTTCAGCAGGAAACCCAAGACCTCACCCTGACTGAGACAGAAAGGGAGAGCTCCATGAAACCCCTGTAGGCAGGGACTACTGCCCATTCTCAGCAGGAAGTAAATACAGAAGAGACTTCCCATCCCTCAACATCCATACTAATAATAAGGGGTTCATGGCTCTTGGAAAAGAAGTAGGCAGGAAAGTTAGTTAGGGGGTTTCAAGTTTGCCTGCAAAGACATTGAGGTCATCCTATCTTAGAAGGTGTCTCCCCTAATCCACCCACAATTAAGCAAGGCAGAAGACATTTTTTTTAACTCACACAAAGAAACCAGTAGGCAGAGATTTAGGTACCACTCTAAGCCAGTCGCTTGTACCTGCGCAATGAAGACCCCAACGACTTCAACTCACCTGAGCCTCATTATACCATCATTATAATATGATGCATATGCCCGGATGTTCATTAATATCATTATAACAGACTGAATTCTGGGAACAAACATGGGCAGAAAGCAAACTGATGAATCACTGAGTCCTGTCAAACTTAGTTGTCAATCAAGGAAACCCACTCCTCTAAGAAAAGTAACCACCCACAGCAAAAAGGGATAAAAACCCTGAAGTCTTTGTTAACAGGACTTTTGAGCCACGCCTGTCTTGCTCAGGCTCGATTCCACATCTGGAAGTGTACTTTCCTTTCTAATAAAACTTTTCTTTCCTACTGTATTTTGGTGTCTTGCTCAATTCTTTGTTTGAGACATCAAGAACTTGGACAACGCGCCGGGTGAGGACTCCACTCTCCGGTAACAAAACCAGTTTTTTTAATTCCTTCAAAAGTGTGTTTTCATATCTCATGCCTTCCTTTACTAAAAATACACATCATTTTCTTCCATATTAATTAGAATTTATAACCCTTAGAACCTTAATTTCGAATAACAACTAAAAGATGCAATTAGCATTCTTCAGATTGTCAAATTTAGAACTCTATAACCTTTAGAAACATATGTTCCTTTACTGACAAAGCACAAAACATTTTTATTAGGAGATCTAAATTTATTTATTTTTTTGCTTCTCTGTAATAAGAGGCCAAAAGTATGTAAACTTAGCCTTATCTAGCAGTGTTTCAGTATTTCATGTTATTCGGAAATATCTAGATATTCAATAATTTTAATCTTTGAATTTAACAGTAAAATTCTAAAGTTAAGTTACCAAAAAGGTTTGGAAAACCATTTAAAGACACTTGCAATATAATTATTGCTAAAGAGTTAACCTAAAGAAAAAAAAAATTAATCCTATTTGCATTTATTTGTTACTAATGTAACAGTGAAAATCTTCGCTTCTTTAAAATGACTTACTGTTTTTGATCTCCTTTATTCAAACTTGCCTTAGGCTCACTTGCTTCTTTTCTTATTCTTATGTATACTGCACAACCACTCCCTTAATCATTTTTCACTGGATTGGTTTTGAGATTTTTCCATAACAATCTCACATTCACAATATTTTTATTTTTATAATTTTTAGAAGCCATGAAGAACTGTAATAATAAAGGAAGGCGTTATAAAAAGTCAATTTTAGGTAAATAAGCCCATTGAACGTGATTTTAAAAGAATTTTTTTTTTCCAATTGGCGGTTTCGGATTATTAAACTGACAGTGAGAGAATAAGGAGAAGACAAGGAACTTCATCATAAACATGGTGGACAATGGAATATTTTCTTAAAATGCTAAAAATAGCCAAAATAAGTAACAACAGTTTACTCATCCTGTGTTATCAGACTTTTCTACAATTCTTGGATCAGCAGTACACTTTTATGAAACTATCTGTTTCCAGGCTAAAATAGACCCGAAAATCCAAAATCTTAACTCCTCAATAACAGATGTCTTCTCACAGTGGTGAAGGGAACCAAGTTTTGCAACTCTGGTGGTGCTGCCTTTTGGGATATTGATTTTAAACTATTTATTAAGTAAAAAGAAAAAACCTTTGACCTTTCTCCTTTTCCTCCCCCAAAAATCAGACGGAGAAACCTAATTCAGGAAGGAAACCTAAGAATGCTGCCTTAGCTTGAATTAAGTATGGTAAATATGAGGATATAGGCAGGCACATGTAAGCTAGATACCTTCTGTGTCCTATTGTTTCTGAGTTGCCTAGCAAGAATTTGCCTGCCATATATATTCTGCTCTTCCTCAACTACCCATTCTCACTTTTGAAATCTAACCTCATGCCCCTATTTTCTCTTTTGTCCAATATGTATTATACACCCAAAGTTGCCTCATTGTCTTTGTAATTTACATGCTTATGTGAATTCTCTATGTGTGTGTATTCCAGCTTTGATTTTCTTCTGTTAATCTGTCTCTCTTACTTTGATTATTAGCCCAGCTGGAAGACCTTAGAAAGTGGGAGAAAAAGTATTTATTACTTTTGTTTTGGCCTCCATAGTGGCGATATCTCTGTAAGGATGTGTGTAACTATGGTGTTTCTTCTAGTACCTTAGCTAAAAGTTCTTAGTGTGTGTTTTTTCTTCCAATCTGTTCTTTTCAACTTCCTATAGAAAAACCTTTTTATTAATAATTTATCTTTCCAGTTGTTATACATTTCTTATGTTAAATTTATATCCTGTTAAAATTTAGTAAATTATCTTCTTTTTAACATTTAAAAATTTTTTTCGATTATATATTACATACGTTATATTAGTTTCAGGTGTACGATATGACCGTTAGACACTGATATGCCTTACAAAGTGATTCCCCCAATAAGTCTAGTACCCCTTTGACATCATACATCATTATTACAATATTATTGACTATATCCCTTATGTTCTACTTTACATCCTCATGATTATTTTATAACTGCCAATTTGTATATCTTAATCCCTTCACCATTTCCACCCAGTTCCCCAATCTCCCCTCCCACCTGACGACCATCAGTTTGTTTGCTGGATCTATGAGTTTGTTTCAGTTTGTTTGTTTATTTTGTTATTTTAGATTCTACATATAATGAAATCTTATGGTATTTGTCTTTGTCTGACTTATTTCACTTAGCATAATACCCCCACGTCCATCCATTTTGTTGTATATGGTAAAACTTCATTTTTTATGGCCAAGTAATATTCCATTGTATGTATGTACCCCATCTTTTTCATACAATTGTTTATCAATGGACACTTGGATCTTGTTTTCTGATCTATTCAGCTACTCTATATCTTTTGATTGAAGCATTTAATTCAATTACATTTAAAGTGATTATTGATAGGTTTATAGTTATAGCCATTTTATTATTCATTTCTTCTTCTTCTCTTTCTTCTTCTCCTCCTCCTCCTCCTCCTTCTTCTTCTTTCTTCCTCTTCTTCTTCTGTCCCTTTAACATTTCTTGCAATACTGGTTTGGTTGTGATGAACTCTTTCAGCTTTTTCTTGTCTGGGAAGTAAATTATCTTTTCATATTAGTTTTCCATTTTTCTATCATTTCTCTTGGGTTTTCCAGATATACAATTTTATCATATGATAAGAGAGATGAGTTTACACTTTTTATATGTCCAATTACTTTTTCTTATTAAAATTGTATTGGTTAATATATATAACTCAAAAGGGGAATTTTCAGACAGATCAAACAAAAACAATTTTCTGGGAATGTCTTTTTTTTTTTTTTGAGAGGGAGTATACCATGTCTCTGCTTTGGCATTGGCTTCTAGTCTGCTTATTTTCACAACTGCTGTGTTGCGGATTTTGGCCCTGAAAGAACCAAGCGGCACTCAGAGAACTAAAAATCAAAGGAGGTTCATTTGTGCAGGTGGGTTCAGAGGAGTCACTCTCCAGAGTCTAGGCCCCGAACAACGGCAGGTAGATTTATACATTGATTATTTCCACATACTTGGTGGTCTTTTGTTTTGCGCGCATGGGAAAGGTAGTGTTCGAGGGAGAGGAGGTTGGAAAAATTCCTCCAGGACAGGGTAGCCATCTTAGATTTCTTTATGTTTCTCATATCAGCTGTAGTTGTTAGGTTTTGGTTTTCAAGGCTATAGTGGAGCTGCAAATAAAAAAAAAATAGAAATAGAGAAAGTTAAAGTGTCATAAAGCTCACTGTTTTTACTAAATTTTATCCATTTTTTCCCTTGAATAAATGTCCCTTGATGATTGCAAAATTTTAATTTCCTGAGCTCTAAAAAAGTTAATTTTGACAGTTTTTGCTAGTTTACTCATTGATTTTATGAAGAAGCAGATATTTAAAGGTCTTTACTTCATCCTTCAGGAAGCGCTCTTTTCCTCTTCTCCCACTTGTAATTGGCCTTGGAACTGTATAAGCTTCCTTGATAGCCAACTTTAGTCAATACAAAATTTCACAAGAACAAAAAAAAACACTGTTCTAGTTAAACAGATGATTAAGATGGGTGTTTTGTTCCCACTAACTTGTGTTTAATAGTTCTGTCTGCCCAATAAAATAAAAGAAAGTTTTTTTGAAAAATATTAGTAGATTATCGAGGGTTTAACTGGATGGTTCCTGTGATTACCTCAGCTAAGCTTGGTGTGATACATACTATTGTAGAAATTCATCAGATCAATACACTGTTATGAACCTAGTTAATACCTTGTTTTTCATTTTGAATTAAGTTGTAAAAAAAATGCAGTCTTGTGAAATTGAACTCAGCAAATGCTGTATTGTCACAGTGATATTGGAATTTATAAGTATATTGCCCAAATTTAGTCATGTGACACTTCTAGAGGATAACCATTAAAATCAAGTTGCCATACTACATTAATGATCTCATGATAATACTTAGTGTTTCTTCTTATACTTTTCTCAATTCTTGAGAATTGATGTAATATTAGTTTGTTAGAGCTACTGTAATAAATTATCACAGACTAAGCAGCTTTAAACAACAGAAATGCATTCTCTCATAGTTCTGGATGCCAAAAGTCTGAAATCAAGGTGTTAGCAATCCTTCTGGAGTTTCTAGAAAAGAGTTCTTCTTGGACTCTTTTTAATCTTCTGGTAATTATAATTGTTTCTTGGCTCATGACTACTTAACTGCTTTCTCTGCCTCTGTCTTTTCATGGCTTATTTCTTGTTTGACTGTCTTCTCTCAGGTGTATCTTTTATAAAGATACTTTTCATTTATTTAGGTCCCACCCAGATAGTCCAGAATGATCTCATCTCAAAATTCTTAATTTAATTACATCTCCAAAGTCTTTTTTTTTTTTTTCCAAATAAGGTCACATTCACAGATTCTAAGAATTAGAACATAAGCATGTCCTTTGGAAGTCATCGTTTAATTCATTACAGATGTTTAGTTTATTTATTTTACTTTTTTAAAAAAGATTAAATGATATGGCTATTAAAGGGTCTAGACCCAATTCCAACATTCATGTGTCTGTATATTTGTGGCATTTTCCCATACCATCATAAAATATTTGAACTGCAGATGAATGTCCTATAATTCAACTCAGTTCTGATAGTATCTACCTGAAAAGCATCATATTCCATAGGATGAGGGCTCAGTCCCATAAGACTGCCTTCCACATTAGATGCCAATTGCAAGTTTAGGTTATCACTTGTACTTCTGACTGACTGGCTATAAATCAGAGATTCCCATTGTTGCCGGCGAGCTTGGATCTCCAGTGACTAAGTTCTTGTTTTATGCTGCAAGAAATAATTCAAGGGCAAGATGGACAACAAGCAGGAAAACACAAAGTTTATTAAAGCAAAAGTACACACAAGAGAGGAATGTGAGTAAATGAGAGAGAGAAAGAGAGAGAGAGACAGAGAGAGAGAGCGTTGCCAACCCAGATGCAAGGTCTGGTTCCTACACAAAAGTAAGGGAGAAGTCTGATTCCCACACTATGGAGGTAGGGATAGAGCCCCCTTGGACCTAACAACAGTTACTTAAAATAAGAAAACAATAAAGTTTGCAACATAGATTGACTCTTCCTTTTACAAACAATTTCTCTGTAGCATGTGATGATGTTTGACAGTATTTCCCTACAGTATAATTTCTTTTAAAATTGGAGTTAATCCTTGAAAACCCCACCACTGTTTTATCAAATAAATGTACATAATAAATCTAAATTGGTTGTTGTCATTTCAATAATCACTGCATCTTCACCAGGAGTAGATTCTGTCTTAAAAAACAAACAAACAAACAAACAAACAAAAAAAACAGTTTTGTTGTTCATCTATAAGAAGCAACTCTTTCTTAAAGTTTTACCAGAAGACTGAAGCAATCTAGTCACATATTCAAGCTGTTACCATTACGGGTGATCTAAATTCGTCGTTGCCCTGGTGGTGCTGGGGAGGGAGGAGGACTCGTTTCTTTCCTCCAATGCACTAAAGAATCACAGATAAGTGAAGTTTTAAAAAAGTATTTATTGAAGTACATTTTAAGAAAGAAGTGGGCTATACCAGAAGACTGTAGCCTTGTGGAATTGGAGAGGTCTGTCATATCTGGGCCGTGATTACAAGAGTGGTGCTAGCCGATTCAGGTCATTTTGATTGACAGTTGGCTGTTATATAACCTACTGTTCACTGTGCACGTACCTTCCCAGAATTCAGTCTGTTATAATTAGATTCATAAACTTCCAGGCATATATATATTATAATAATGGTATAATGAGGCTTAGGTGAAAAGAAGGTCAGAGTACTCCTTACTGTGCAAGTGTTTGTGGCTGGCCTAAACTGGTTGCTATGTTATGGTTATTTATTTCTTTGTACTTCAGGATGTAAGGGTATTGTTAATTGAAAAATGGTTTTCTTCTGGAAGATCCTAGGCATGGCATATGGGTTGGGCTGTCATTCTTGTCATTCCTATGGTTACAGAGCTGGGCCTTTGCTCCCACTGCTCATGACTACCTAACTGCCTAACAAAGCTCCACTTCTAATTTTAACTCTTTTACTTTTTCCACCACATCTGTAGTTACTTCCTCCTCTGAAGTATCGAACCCTTCAAAGTTATCCATAAGAGTTGAAATCAACTTCTTCCAAATTCCTGTTAATTTTGATATTTTGACTTCTTCCCACGAATTGAAATGTTGTTAATGACATTTAGACTAGTAAATTCTTTCTAGAAGATTTTCAATTTACTTTGCTCAGATACATCAGAGGAATTACTATCTATGGAAGCTATAGTCTTACAAAATATAATTTGAAATTTCTCTGTGATCCATGGGCTGCAGAATGGATATGTGTTAAAAGGCATACAAACATTAATATTGTTGCACATCTCCATCACGGCTCTTGGGTGACCAGGTGCATTGTCAATGAGTAGTACTACTTTGAGTGGAATCTTTTTTTTTTCTCAGCAGTAGTTCTCAACAGTGCACTTAAAATATTCAGTAAACCATGTTGTAAAAATATGTTCTGTAATTCAGGCTCTGTTGTTCCATTTATGAAGTACAGACAGATTAGATTTAGCATAATTCTGAAGGTCTCTAGAATTTTTTGAATGGTAAATGAGTTTAGCTTTAACTTAAAGTCACCAGCTGCATTAGCCTCTAACAAGAGAGTCAGCCTGTCTTTTGAAGTTTTGAATTCAGGCATTGACTTATATTCTTTAGCTATAAAAAGTCCTACATGTCATCTTCTTTCAATGTAAGGCTGTTTTGTAGACATTGGAAATCTATTTAGTGTAGCCACCTTTATTATTTTATTACTAATAAAAACTTTTAAAGATATATATTAAAATATTAGAGTAATAAAGTGTAGCCATCTTTGTTATTTATTTTAGCTATTACTTATATTGTAGCTTCTACATTAGCCTTTGATCCTTTACCTTGTCCTTTTATGTTATGGAGATGGGCTTCTTCCCTTAAACTTCATAAACCAACTTCTGCTAGCATCAAATTTTCTTTATGCAGCTGTATCACCTCTCTCAGTCTTCATAGAATTGAAGAGAGTTACGATCTTCCTCTAGATTAGGTTTTGGCATAAGGAAATATTGTGGCTGATTTGATCTTCTATTCAGACCATTATAACTTTCTCCATGTCAGTAATAAGGCTGTTTCACTTTATCATTTGTGCGATCCTTGGAGAAGCATTTAATTTCTTTAAAACTTTTCCTTTGCATTTACATCTGGCTAACTTGTGCAAGAGGCCTCCTTTTTAACTTATCTCAGTTTCAGCATACTTTCCAATACTAAACTTAATCACTTTTAGCTTTTGATTTAAAGTAAGAGATACACAACTCTTCTTTTCACTTAAACACTCAGAGGCCATTGTAGAATTATTATTTGGCCTAATTCAAATATTGTTGTGTCTCAGGGAATAAGGAGGACCAAAGAGAGAAAGAGAGATAGGGGAACAAATGGTCAGTGAAGAAATCAAAGCACATACAACATTTATTGATTTTTTTTTTAATATTTAAAAAAAATTTTCAATTAAAGTTGTCATACAATATTATATTAGTTTCTGGTATATAACAGAGTGCTTAGGCATTTATATAACTTATGAAGTGATCACCCCAATAAATCTAGTACCCAACTGAAACAATACATAGTTATAATATTATCGACTATATTTTCTATGCTACATTTTACATCCTCATGACTATTTTATAACTTCCAATTTATACTTCCTAATCCTTTCCCCTTTTTCACCCATCTCTCAAACTCCCTCTCATCTGGCAACCATCAAAATGTTCTCCGTATCTATGAGTTTGTTTCTGTTCTGTTCGTTTGTTTATTTTGTTTTATAAATCCTACATATAAGTAAAATAGTAAGGTATTTGTCTCTCTTTGACTTATTTCACTGAACATAACACACTCTAGGTCCATCCACGTTGTTGCAAATGGCAAGATTTCATTCTTTTTTTTAATAACTGAATAATATTTAATTGTTTATAAATACCACTTCTTTATCCATTCATCTATTGATGGACACTTAGTTTGCTTTCACATCATGGCTATTGTAAATAATGCTGCAATGAACATATGAATGCATATGTTTTTTCAAATTAGTGTTTGAAAAAACACTAAACTTTTTGTTTGTTTCCATTTTCATGAAACATCTTTTTCTATCTCTTTACTTTCATTCCCTGTGTGTCTTTCAAT
>NW_011888844.1:6882964-6894588 GCF_000151845.1 Pteropus vampyrus | reverse complement strand
TTTTTTTAATCTTTTCTTTTATTCTTCTTAAAGAAGTTCCTTTAACAGTCCTTATAATACTGGTTTAGTGGTAATTAACTCCTTTAGAGTCTTCTTGTCTGGGAAGCTCTATATCTGGAATGAAATATTCAAAGCGATTAAAAAGCAAGGAACTACAAATAAGATTACTCTACCAAGCAAGGCTATCATTTAGAATCTAAGGACAGATACAAGTTTCCTAGACAAGAAAATACTAAAAGAGTTCAACACCAAGCCAGTGTTAAAGAAAACGTTCGAGGACCTCTTTAAGAAGAAGAAAAAAGGAAAAAAAAGTATAAAATATATAAATAATAAAATGAAATTAACTACGTATCTATCAACAATTACTTTGAATGTAAATGGATTAAATGCTCCATTCAAAAAATAAGGTGGCTTAATGGATAAGAAAACAAGACCCTTACATATACTGCCTACAAGAAACTCACTTCAGATTGAAAGACACATACAGATTGAAAGTGAAGAGATGGGAAATGATGTTTCATAAAAATGAAAACAAACAAACAAAAAAACTGGGGTAGCAATACTTATGCCAGACAAAATAGACTTTAAAACAAAGGCTATAACAAGAGACAAAGAAGGACTCAGTTATTCTATTTCTGGGTATTTATCTGAAGAGACTCAAAACACTACTTCAAAAGGACATAAGAATCTATATGCTCATTACAGCATTATTTATAATAGTCAAGATATAGAGGATACCTGAGTATCCATCAATGGATGAATGAAGAAGGGATGATACATATATACAATGAACTATTACTCAGCCATAAGAAAAGAATGAAATCTTGCCATTTACAACAACATAGAGTATATTGTGCTGACTGGAGTAAGTCAGATAAAGAAAGACAAATGTCATATGATTTCACTTATATGTGGAATCTAAAGAACAAAATAAACAACAACAACAAACAACAACAAAAAAAACAGAAACAAACTCAGATGCAGAGTACATTTTGATGGTTGCCAGATGGGAGGGTTTTGGGGTGTAGGTGAAAAAAAGGAAGGAATTAAGAAGTGCAAATTGGTAGTTACAAAATAGTCAAAGTATAGCATAGGGAGTATGGTCAATAATATTTAATAGTCTTTATTAAATATTATTGCATAGTGTCAGATGGGTACTAGATTTATCAGATTGATCACTTTGTAAGTTATATAAATGTCTAATCACTGTGCTGTACACCTGAAACTAATATAATATTTTATGCCAGATATAATTTAAAAATAAAACATATTAAAAAATCAAAAAGAAATTCTATTACCATTAATTCATCACATCAGTCAGCATAGGCTACATTGTGCTTTTTTCACAGAAATAAAGACTTTTAAATTTTAGTGTATTAACAGGTAAAGTTTCTTGTTCAAGCAAAGTACACTGCACTGTGCAATTTACTAGGGTAGCTGATCTTTATACAATAGCTAACAATCTAACCTACTTAAATGTTGAAAGTATGAAAAAAAGCATGACTTTTTGTCTCAATAAAAGGTCTTCATATTCACCAAATTGTAAGAAGAGAGATTGGAGAACTTGTATTCAGTATTTTGTGCTTCAGCCTGGAAGAGACATGTATCACTTTTGTTCACATATTACTGGCAAGAATTAATCACATGGTCCTGTGTAACTGCAAAGAGGCTGAGAATTGCAGAACACACATGACATATTTGTCTTTGCCAGAGACACACAATCATTTCTCCTGAGTGCAAATCTACCCGAGGAGAATTATGTAAGGGCAACTTTCAATATCTATAACTTCACAAACGAAGAATAGTCTATTTTTCTCTCACCTAATTCAACGTCAAAAGTATCCCACTGTATATTCTCGTTATATTTCCTGTTATATTTTAGAGTTCTCATTTGTATATATATCTTCTATGTATGTGTGCGCATGTATGCATATATAGAGAGAGAATTTTTAAAATAAATAAGAAAATAGACATCAACAGAAAGAGGAAAAATTGAGTAGTTAAAAAAAAATACAAGTTCCTAATAAATACATGAAAACATGTTTAAATTCAATAGTAAGAAAAAATGTAAAATACAATGAGATTCTATGTTTCTCTGATAAAATTTCCTTTAACTTGTTCTTGATAAGGTTCTCCTTGGTCCATGCCATCAGATATCCCTCATTCCAAACATTAAGGAGATTTTGGAATATTGGCCCTATAGTGAGTGAATCTCCTTATGCAAAATGGTATAATCCTTCCTTCAGAGCTTTTAATAGCAATTAATGAGACCATCTTTGTGGAAAAAAAAAATGGTATTACTATATATATTCCTCCAGGAATGAAAACCCTTTTGAATTAATTTACACAAATAAAGGGATATAATGATGATGAACGTTTAGCTAAGCTACTCCATGGTATTGCTGCTTCAGCATCAATTTTGTTTAGACAAGCAGCCTGCAGAGACCTTAAACTGACACTAGCCCCCTTATGCAAGTGCATGCCACAGATAGTAGTCCAAAGAGTCACATGCAAAAGTAATTTCTTAATACCGTAACCACAGAATCAGCTCAAAATCGTCCTATTCTATTTCTAACAAGTTGATGAGTCACTTTCAGTGACAACATACCCAAACTGCAAGTTGTGTAGCTGAAGCATGCACAGATAAAAGAACTCTAACCTCCAGCTGCACCCAAAGTTTCACTTCCCTCTCATGTAACCAGAGGACCTGGACATGACCAAAATTTGAACACTGGAACCCTTTCAGAAGTGAAGGGTACGTTGTTCAGAAAGATCTGGTGCCAAAACCTCTTACCATAAATGGCCAAGTTTCAAGGTTCTCCAGTTAAAACTTGCCCACCAGTGCTTCCATATACCTATTCTCTTAATCCCTTAAAAACCTGCTGTGAACCCTGGATTGAGGAGGCAGATTTGAACTTACTCCCCATCTCCTTGTGTGGCTGCTTCTCAAAATAAACTCTTTTTTGTTTGTTGTTGCATATTTGATGTTTTAGTAATTGGTCTTACTGTATAGTGGACATAAAACTTATGGATTTGATTACAATATGACTTTCTCTACAGCCTTTGTGTTCAATAGTCTCTACTGAATCCCAGGACATTCCTCTTGTGTACCCCTTAAAGAAGACCCCCATGAGCTTATTAAAACCCCATTCTTTTGGTTTGAATTGATCAATTAAGCCTTAGTCCATTAACTTCAAAACACTCTGTGGACCTTAGAAAAGGCATGTACCCCATGGACTATTGCTCTCTCTCTCCACTCTGTCTTGACCTCCCTGTGTGGCCCCTCAAGCCATGCCATATACTTCTTCCAGAACCAGTGAATAATAAACTTCTTTATTTCAATTTCTCTTGTAGTCTGCTATTAAAACATTTAACAAATGTTCTTTTAACAAAATTATAGCAGATGAGAACAAAGAAAATGTGTTCCATCATTGACTTTGGTCTCTTATACAAATAATTAATTTTGGTTAATATTTCAGAGACAAAGAAATCTAATAAATATATACTTCTTATTCTTTCTTTCCCTTACTTCCATGTTGTTTGTTGGTGATTTTTCTTCTCAGTTAAATAAAGGTATTTAAACATATTAAAATTGAAGTAGCATTTTTATTGAAAGAAATAAAATTTACTTACTTATTATTTATACAACAGGCCTTTGAAATTAAAACACACAAAGAAACAAACAAACAAAACCCCTAGGAACCAGGGCACTTTACACTTTAAAAATAATACACTTAAAAAACAGAACAGTCAATCAGACACTATTTAGGAACTCTGAGTGATTAACAGGGGGTCACTTGGACTGGAAGATGGGAGGAGCAAAGGAGGATTTAGGGAACTGAGAAAAAAATAGACTAGACCTGAAAAAGCTGAGAGCAGAGAAGCAGGGATTACCATTGGGAGAAATTCCAAGTAACTTTATTTCTTATGCTTTAGAGTTGCGAAGGGGCAAAATCAATGTTTGAGTTCCATGCTAATGTCTGCAGATAATAAAGGGGAACCTGGTCAAAAAACCTCTTTCTACTTCTGAATATACATACACATAGAAGGACACACTGTGGAGGTAAAGATCTGTTAGCTTTTGTTTGTTTGTTTGTTTTGCTTTTCTCTGTCTATAATGTGGGTCTTCCATTAATAGTGACTTCGAGGTCCAATGTGACTGTTGTCTATCATTGTAGTCATTGTAGGTAAGATTCCTTCACAAGTATAGAGGTTTTATTCGTTTGTTTGTTTGTTTGTTTACAAAGATTACAATGTGAAATATCACTTCCTAAAGCTATGCAGTAAAACCATGTGTGAAGCCCTGGAAACTCTCCAGACAAGGAATCTTTTCAGAATTTTACCTAACTAGCCCTTATGAATTGGCCAAAACACTGGTAAGGTCCCCCAAATAGAACAGAATAAGCACAGTTGATATCAAGATGACCATAAAAGAAAATCCCAGCATTGGTTGAAAGTTTACAGTATACGTATGTTATAACTATATCTGAATCTGTATCTATATTTATAAATTTATCTTTACTTATTGTATTATTAACATTAATATATAATCCACAATTGACCACATCTGGGTTATCCCAAAATCCATTTAAAATGCATTTAGAGTCATCTATTAAAGGTATGTATACAAATTAACATTATAAAATTTCTCTTTTTCACGTATAATTGATATACTTTTTCTTTTCT
Organism: Pteropus vampyrus; assembly: GCF_000151845.1. Taxonomy (NCBI): domain Eukaryota; kingdom Metazoa; phylum Chordata; class Mammalia; order Chiroptera; family Pteropodidae; genus Pteropus; species Pteropus vampyrus. The sequence continues at coordinate 6,889,902 of NW_011888844.1, read as the reverse complement.
ACAGAATGTTTAAAAACTATGGAATGCAAACTTCCTAATTAGTAAACAGTTTTTAGAATATTGGTAGGAGACAGGATTCTTTTTTTTAAGAAAAAAATGGTCCTACATAAGATTAAGAGCTGTAATGCACTTGGGGATTTCTATGTATTAGTTGTTAAGTTTATATGTAGGTCTGTTTGAAACTTGGTGGCTATTTATAGGATAATGCACCATCAGGAAGTTTGTTTTTATTTACATATAAAATTACAAATTAGAAAAGACTTTATGCCAGTACATGTTGAGGTTTAAATGAAATTGCTTTTAAAAAATAGGCTTTATTTTGATGAGAATAATTATAAAAATTATTATTAGTGTCTTCAGAGTTTTTCTTAAAGGAAAAATAATGAACAAAAATGAAAGTAGAAAATAACATACTGTGGGCCCCAGGCTTGGCCAGTCCCAGGTCTGGCTGTGATCAGGCTCAGGGTTAGAAATAGGACCCTGGATTTAGAATGTTACACTAGTATGGAAGGGCACCTGCACCCAGCTCATGCAAGCATGATTCAGCTTATTGTATCACACATGTGTGGCAGAATGCCACTATTGTTTTCTAACATATATAAAGCCTATGTGGTCTCCTAATGCAGAAGAGCGTGCTCCCCACAATAAAGTTGGTGCCTGTCATTTCATTCTAATGTCGGCCCCAAGGGTGTTTTTTCAACTGGGCTTCTCACCACCAAAACCTTCCCTTCTCAATCAGCTCAGAGCTGACACATATCTTGGTATTTAGTGCATAAATCTCTAAAACTGATGACTGAAGGACAGAGAGTCTAATAGTTTGAATATTTCTTTCATATATAAAATCAAATCCTGGATGTTGACTATGTCGGATTAAATAATAACTTCATTGACTTTGTATATTTCATCATTCTGGAACTTGATGGAAATTTAGAAGATGCTTCAAATTTTCCCTAATTTCTACATCCCAAGAAGGAAAATGTTTGTGAAGAAAATTTTGTTACAATTGCCTGATAAGAATGAATTTAGTATAGTAATTGTCCGATGTATTAATGTCAGGCAGTTAGGTAGCCACGAGCAATAAGAATGAAGGCTCAGCTTTGAAACCACAGGAATTACAAGAACGATAGCCCAATCCAATGGCTGCCCCTAGGACCTCCAAGGAATACCCATTTTTCAATTAACAATACACCTACATCCTGAAGTACAAGGAAATAAAAAGCCACAGCATAGCAACTAATTTAAGTCAACCACAAATGCTTGCGCAGTGAGGACTATTCTGATCTTTTAACTTCGGCTTCATTATACCATCATTATAATATCATACACATGCCTGGAAGTTTATGAATCTAATTATAACAGATTGAATTCTGGGTAACCACATGTGCAATAGACAAAGAGTTATATAACAGCCACTGTTAATCAATTGACCTCACATGCCAATCTTCTAGCACTACCCCTGTAACCTACCCATCAAGGGTCAACATAAGGTATACTTCCCAAATTCTGCGAGGCTATGGCTATCTCCAGCATAGCCCATTTCTCTCTTGAAACGTACTTTAATAAATCTTACTTTTCCTAAACTTCACTGATCTGTAATTCTTTACTGCACTGACTGAAAGAACTGAGTTCCCCTCAGCACCACGGGGACAATGGTGGATTTAGCTTGCCCAGAATGGTAACAAAGTATATTTTATTTAGTTTACCTTTAGAAACTGATAAAATAAGAAACACTAAACAAGTATTTGTAACCATAAATATGTATTTGTTTTACACATTATAATGAAGAAAAATATTCCTTTTTGTTTGCTTTTTCTTACGGAAAGATTAAAATAAGTATTTTAAAATTAAAAGTAAAAATTGTTTCACTAAGCATTTAAATAGATCTGTTAAATTGTAACTCAGTTCTCAGTAATGTTTAACTTAACTAACAATAGTCCTCAGATTTAGAGAAAATTAAAAATAACACAATGTGACATGTTTCATTTGCCACGATGCCTTCCTTGCTGAGAATCTGGCTTGCAAGTGTCTCATGTTGAAAAAAATGTTGAATATAATAAAGTGAACATTTTACCAAACCAAATGAAACACGTACAGAAATGTTTAGCATTCTGGGAGATGGCCTATAAAAGATGCTTTACAAAATTATGTTTGGACACATTTCAAAATTCATCAAAACACTGTAAGCTTTTCACTAAATCTGAAGTTTGGCATTTCACAATGCCAAGCCTTTTGTCAATAAAATTAGTTTAGTGCAAACATTAAAACTCCATTGTGTTTATCATATAGCAATAAATATTAACAGATTTTTAATTAGCATTTAAAACCTACTGAATGTAGGTTTTAAATGCTAATTAATGATTTTTTTTGGAACTAGCAGTCTTTTGGCTTTTCAGAGAGCATGAGAAAGATAGCCCATTTTATTTTTTAAATTCAAAAGAAAAAAATCTCATTGTGCTTAATATGAAAATCTATCCTGCTGCAAATCTTATAAAGCAAAAAAGTTAACAAGGCTTAGAATAATAATTCTAAATAGTCCGTTTGCTCATATCAGTGCTATATTTCATACCATAGTATGCAGTAATTATGTTCTCAGATGAGAACTTTTCAATAAAAAAATGTGCAATGGATATATTTTGTGCCTGATTTGGAATGATTAAGGACTCACTATATGGCAAGCATTTATATCAGGGAGAAAGCTGAAGTTCTATAGAATTCTTTCAGTCATATTTTGTTTCCTCTGGGAGCTGTCACTGCACATTTTGCAAGCGATTCTGTTCTCATGATGATTTTTTTCCCTGAGAATCTCAGTATTCTACATTAAGTAAAGCAAAGAACATAATCTCCATACCTACCTTAATATTAAGGGAGTTATTAACACTCATCCAAATTACTAAAGTTTTACTTCCATTTAGTCTCTTTATTGAGGAGAAGCAGAATTTGCCACCCCAAAATATGTCTTTTGAGATATTGATTATTTTAAGCTTATTATTTTAAGGAAGCAACTCAGAAAAAACTTTTAAACTTCCCCTGAACTACCTAAAAGAATTTAGATAGTGGACCGCTCCAGCATGGAGCTGTCATCATAGATAACTACAGTTTAATATGAACTAAATGTGATAGGATGGAAATTGATAAAGGCAGTTTGATCAGTCTTCCCTGTGTTCCATAGTTAAAGATGGCCCAGTAAACATTTATTTACCAACCATTTGCTTCTTCATCTTCACTCGAATTGCCTCCCAAACCACACCTGCCCCCACTTCTCCTTAGGGCAAGATGGCATGTAAGCCTCAACTGCCCAATAGGTTCTCAAGTTCATATTATGGAATTCCTCACATGTACATACACAATTAAATTTGGTCATTTTTTCATGTTAATTTGGTTACTTGTCCAGTCAGAGGAATTTAGAAAACCAGAAAGAAAATTATTTTTCCACCTCCTATTTTGTCCACTTTGCTGAGAGGACGGTAATAAGAACTAAGCAGGGAAACTAAGCAATAGGAAGGCTTGAAGAAACATGAGGCCAGAGGACTGAATAATTTGAGAATTGCCTAATCAGTTCTTAAAAAAGAACCGTTAATCACAGTGTTGCAAACATTTGGCATTCTATCAAAAACTCAGAAAAAATGGGACAGAGACTAATTCAATTGGGGTACTGAAATCAAAATGTCTCATGTCAAAATCCAGGGAAAATTAAAATTAAAAAAAAAATTGTGCACATAGTTTAGGTTAGGTAAACTCCATATGAGATGTAGAAAAAGCAATCATTTTATTTGCTAATGTTTAGCCAATAATTCCTTCCACATTTATTAATAATTAGTATACATGGGTTAGAATTTTTAACAACTATATAGAGTAAGAGTCAGATTAGGCAGTCTTAACTAGTTGACCAGCTATTTAGAATGAAGTATAATAATATCCTCAAACTTTAGTGTGTTGATTGCTTTTGCATAAAAATGACCACATAAAACTTACACTGGGTTATAGGGGTAGAGAAGGCAAAAGAGATGTTGCTTGTTTTGAAAAGGTAGCTATAATATCGAAGCAACTGTTAGACTGAAAATCTATTCCATTTATTTCTAATAATTAATATTTCTGGGAAAATTATAACTCTGATTGCTTTTTTTAATTTGGTTTTCAACATTTTCCATGATCTTTCCTTACCTTAAAGTAACTAACTGTTACTATTTATTACACAGTTATTTAGGTATTAACTTTAAATATTATTTATATGTAATTTTTCATCATTCTATGGTTAATTGTATTTTGCAAATAAGGCAAATATGTATATATATGGCATACACATTGATGTTGGCTTTGGCAGACCTCAGTTCCTCTCCATATAGGCATCACTATAATGTCACTTGAGTTTCCTTTGGCACGTACGCTGAAAAAGTTGCTCAGGACATGCCACCCCAAAATATATCATTTCAGTATATTGATTATTTTGAGTTAGAGGTGCTTGAAAAACAGCAAATGCAGAGACAGGCTTTCTTTAGATCCTTCTTATCTACCTAAAGACAGATTCTCTAAAAGGAACTCAATTGTCATAATCTCCCTGGGAGATTCATCAATCAGGAAAGATTGATTCTTATTATAGGAGAGGAGACTAAAAGTCAACACAATACCCAGACAAACTATCGTATCTCCCATTTATTATTCTAAAGACCTGTTAAAAAACAAAATTCAACTGAGTAAAATTTAACGATCTTATTGACTTTATTCAGCAATTTATTTATCAGCCAGCATATAATCTACCAATAGAAAGAGCTTTGAAGAGCTATATAAGGCAAGAGATTGTTATAAACAAAATGAGCAGGAACATAAAAAGCTATTTATAATGGGAACTTGCTGATAGGTTAAAGTGCACACAGCTACTTTTCTTATATGTAGCTAAAGCAAGTCTCGGAGCCAGGTCAGGTAACTTGTGCTGAGTAGGCGACCACTGGTTGGTTGATGTAAACCTTTCTTTTCTGGGAGAGCCAAGCATAGAAACTTTGTTATGGTTTTGTTCACTGATATGGGGTTAGCATGAGTGCCTTCATCTTGGACCCAATCCAGTTATTTAATAGGCCCATTAATCTTTCTTAAAATCATTTACTTTTCCCTAAGAGAGCCACATTCCCTTCTCTCCCTATTAAAAAAAAAAAGTGCATAAGCTCTCAAATCTCATGGATTTTGGGGTAGTCATTATTTTCCTGTGATGCTTTTGTGCACATAATATTAACAATTAATGTGCTTACATTTTCTACTGTTAGCCTGCCTATTATCAGTTTATTTAATAGACCCAGCTATCGAACATGGGAAAGTAGAGAGAAAGTCTTTCTTCTCCTACACTAGCTTTCCCCAGAGTAAACTAATTAAGAGAACAAGGCAGATGACTCAATGTTCTTTATGATCTACTTTACGACATCATACATCATCATTTCTATTATATACTTTTGGTCACACAAACCAATCACAGTGTGAATGGAGACTGCAAAGGGACACAATGAGCAGGAGATAATGCTCATTGGAGGCCATCCTAGAAGTCAGCTACTATAGTGGGCCTTTTTTTTCTCAATTACTTGTAGCAGAGAAAAAATGTATTTTTTCTCTAAACTTCTAGGTTCTTGTCTGAGACCTCCCTGTAATAAAAGACAGATTAACAAGAGAAAAAAAATCTAGTAACATTTTACCACCTGTATACATGGGAGATACACAGGAAAATTGAGTAACTCTAAAATGACCCGAGCCACTATCTTAAATACCATCTCCAGCTAAAGATAAAAGAAAAACGGAGGATGGGAGAGGTCATTTATGGAAGGTTATCAGAAAAAAACAATAAACAAGAGTCTGATTGTTATACAGATTTAAGTACTTGCCTTTTCGATTAATAAGAGTTTCTAGAAATTTAGGCACTCTCTTCTTCCTAGTACAAAGAGAGAGATACCCTAACAAATGGAGACATTTTTTATAAATGTAAATTTTCCTCATTAAATTGCAAATTTTAGTATACCAAAATTAATTTTAGAGTGTAATAAAAAAAAAATATTTGAGCCATAAGAGCTGTACCCCAAGAGACATACATTGAGGTAATAACCTAAATTGTGTTCTACCAAAACAAAGGAGAGGCCATCTTTTACAAAGTTCTTGCCCAGGTTCCCAATTTTAGGCTAGTGAGCTGTCCAAATTGTGCAGTTCTGATTTGTTGGTATATATGCATACAAGGATATAATTTGTGCAGTTCTGATTGGATGGGGCAGGTCTCAGTCCCTTGGTAGAAAGACAAAACCAAGATTTCCCTGCAGCAGTTGATTCAGGTGGCATCAAAAAGCAGGGCATGGGGTGGGAAGCCAAGATTTCCATCTGAGGTTCTTCCCAGCATACAGAGTATGTGAGGAGCCCCTGCCAGCAAAAGGCTGGTAGGCTTTTATCAGTCATAAAATTTGGGCTCTCAGTTGACCATGGGAAGTCTATCTTAGCAGATATATTCCTTTACGGGGTTCACATTAAATAAATATTTCTTCTTGACATCCACAGTTTTCAGAGATTCTCCTGTGTCTGCTCTTTCTTAAAAATAAACAACTCAAGATAATCCCCATGCTAAGGATACATATTTTGGGGTGGCAAATTCTGTTCTTCTTCAAAGTCAAGTCCCTCCACATGCAAAATACATTTACATACCCCTAAGACTCCCAAATCTTATTCCATTATAGCATGAAGTCAAGTCCAGAATGTGGTTACCTAAGAATAAGTACTAAAATACTCTGAGCATTGCAGTGGGAAACTATAGGGAAGGGTGTCTGATTTACTATGTTAGAACACATTCTCTGTTCCCCTCTGATTCCTCATCTCTTTTCTACCCTGGCCTCAGCCTTTTTAAGGATTAAAGGTAGCCCCACACTTGTCCATTTATGCTGTGGAAAATGATGGAGGTGAGGGAATTTGAATGTTGATAA
>NW_011888844.1:6881191-6882914 GCF_000151845.1 Pteropus vampyrus | reverse complement strand
GTTTTCAGAGATTCTCCTGTGTCTGCTCTTTCTTAAAAATAAACAACTCAAGATAATCCCCATGCTAAGGATACATATTTTGGAGTGGCAAATTCTGTTCTTCTTCAAAGTCAAGTCCCTCCACATGCAAAATACATTTACATACCCCTAAGACTCCCAAATCTTATTCCATTATAGCATGAAGTCAAGTCCAGAATGTGGTTACCTAAGAATAAGTACTAAAATACTCTGAGCATTGCAGTGGGAAACTATAGGGAAGGGTGTCTGATTTACTATGTTAGAACACATTCTCTGTTCCCCTCTGATTCCTCATCTCTTTTCTACCCTGGCCTCAGCCTTTTTAAGGATTAAAGGTAGCCCCACACTTGTCCATTTATGCTGTGGAAAATGATGGAGGTGAGGGAATTTGAATGTTGATAACTGTCTTGGGCACTAGAACATGCATGCCCCCATGGAGGAAGGAACAGAGAAAGTAGGGGTGAATGAGAGGCATTTGGGTGAAACCACAAGGTTCTGTAAGAAGGCAGAAACAGAGGAACCAGAAATTTTTCAGCACAGTCTAGATGTCAAAGCAAAAAAAAAGCAGGCAGTTTAAAAGGCTACACTGAAGCTGCATTTCACCTCACATTTGTAGTCTCATGCCTGCACTGGAAAATACAGCTTCTCTTGGTGGTAGTAATTTTAACCCCATTAATGTTAAATTTAATCGCTAGAAGTTTGGGCAAAACTTGAATGAGGGAGAAAAAACAAAGGTTATTTATTTATTTATTTTTCCTAATGGCTTTGAATTGTTTTGTATATATTTGCATCTTGGTGCATTGTGGGAATCAATGTAGAATATGCTCCAGATAGATCATCCCTAATTAGGGAAAGCTGAAAAAAGAAGTGTTAGTAGGACGAACTGCTTTTTGCTTCCTGTGGATGGGACGAGTGCCTCAATGGCAGATATTAGCAGTCAAGGGAAAAAAAAAAAACAAAAAAAAAACCTGCTAGCTTCTTACCATAACAAAAAAGACCCAAAAATCAGGAGCATGGTTGAGTGAGGGATCTCCCCTGATCTCTCGCCTTAAAATTACAACAAACCGAACAGCTACAATCAAACAGAGAACACCTAGTCTAGCACACAAACACATCTGAGAGATCTGCACATCAGAGCATTTGAAGGTGGGTGAATCAGGAGAGAAAGGAGGAGCAAAGACCAGTGCTCAAGATCAGTGCTGGGGATGTAGCCTGGAGCACCCTACAGGTCACAGGGGAAGGAGGTAATTAGGTGGAATTTTATACTCTTTGAAACTCTAAAGCAGCCCTGCCTGAGTAATCAGCCTATTCCACATGGCAGAGCCCAATGAACAGGGAAAAAGAACAAGGCAGAGACCGAATACAAAGCGGCAACAGCTGTGTTTTAGCAACTGCCATTGCCAGGCAGAAAGCTAAGCCATGGACTCTGGCTGCCTCCCTGCACACTCTCAGAACTGTCACTGAGCCCCGGAACTATATCTGGCTATTGGGGCAGTACTGGGACTTGAGGGTCTCCTCAGATGCTTGGATCCCCATTATCCTCCACATTTTCCCACCGGGGTGGAGCCTTGGGACCGAGTTGATCTGGTCATAGAGAAGACACACACCTTTCCAGGAAATAAAGGGCATTTTCTTCGCCACAAGCAGAGATCCAGGAGGCCTGGGAAGTGCAGGAGACTTGGGCGCCACCTAATGGAACACAAAA
>NW_011888844.1:6865216-6880661 GCF_000151845.1 Pteropus vampyrus | reverse complement strand
CACACGTATTTAAAAGCAGAGTACATTCCCATTAATGACCAGGTGAAGAAATAATACAGCAAACACCAGGAACAACCAAGGTGACAAGGCAGCTAAGAAAGAAGATAAAAAATCTCCAGAAAATTAACTTAAAGATATAGAAATATATGATTTAAGTGACTAAGAATTAAAGATTGCACTTTTGAAAAAACTCAATGAGACGCAAGAAAATTCTGATCGACAGTTAAATGAACTCAGAAAAAAAATCAATGAACAACAGGAATACTTTATCAACAACAGGAATAATTTCCCAACTCTAAAAAAGAACCAAAAAGAAAATCTGGAGTTAAAGAACTCATTAAAAGAGATGAAGAATGAAATAGCAAGCTTAGGAAATAGAACTGACCAGACAAAGAAAAAGAATTAGTAATATCGAAGATAGAAACCTGGAAATGATGCAGATGGAAGAAGAGAGAGACTTAAGATTGGAAAAAAAAAAAAAAATTCTACAAGAACTGACACCATCAGAAAAAGCAACGTAAGAATAATGGATATACCAGAAGGAGAAGAGAGGGAGAAGAGAACAGAGAGCCTATTCGAACATATAGTCAATGAGAATTTCTCAAACCTATGAAAAGAACTGGATCTTCAAATTCAAGAAGCAAACAGAACACCTAATTATTTCAATCCAAAAAGGCCTTCTCCAAGACATGTTATATTAAAACTGTCAAAAATTAATGGCAAAGAAAATGTTCTCAAGGTAGCCAGAGAAAAGAAGACAGCAGCCTACAAAGGAAAACTCATTAGATTATCATTGGACTTTTCAGCACAATCTTTACTAGCTAAAGGAAGTAGAACCAAATATTTAAACTATTGAAAAAAAGGAATTACTAGGCAAGAATAACATATCCAGCAAAATTCACCTTTAGATATAAAAGAAAAATAAAGATCTTTTCAGACATACAAAAGCTGAGTGAATTTTCCAACACCAAGTCTGTCGTACAGGAAATACCGAAGGGGGTCATTCCATCAGAATCAATAGGACAAAAATATACAAAACTATAAATAAGATTACTAACAGAAAGACAGAATCAGGAAAGCGCAACTCTAATGAAGAACAGGATATTATAAACTTAAATATTACATGGTTAGAGATCAAAAAAACCATTTTAAAAAGAGAAGAATGAGACAAAAGGTACTGTAACCTAGAAAGAACTCACAGCATAAATAGTGATAATTTGAAATAACGAAAATATAAAAGAGAGCAAGTATAGATTCGAATCTGCAAAGAGGAATGGAAATAAAATGCAAGCAGAAGAAAATGGACTACTGTATATATGAAACTTTCTTTTACATAAACTTAGTGGTAACCATACAAAAAAATCTAGAACTGAAACACATAACATAAAACAAGAGGAAACAGAGAAAAAACAATAGAACACCACCAATTTAAAATAACAGACAGAAACACAAGGACAAAGAAACAATGAAGACACTGAGCTACCAGAAAACAAAAGATAAATTGGCTATAGGAAAACCTCATATTTCAATAATCACCCTAAATGTAAAGGGGCTGAACTCACTAATAAAAAAATCACAGAATAGCAAATTGGATCAAAAAACAAAACCCAACTATATGCTGCTTTCAAGAGATACGTCTCAACTGCAAGGACAAATATAAACACAAAGTGAAAGGGTGGAAAACAATACTCCAAGCAAATGGCATCCAGAGAAAAGTAGGTGTAGCTGCATTTATAGCTGATAAAACAGACTTCAAGATGAAAAAGGTAACGAGAGACCAATGATGGACATCTCATAACGATAAAAAGGACAATACATTAAGAAGACATAACACCTATCAATATATATGCTCCCAATCAGGGAGCATCAAAACGTATAAAGCAACTACTAACAGAACTAAAGAAAGAAACTTACAAAAACACAGTTATAGTAAGGAACCTAAATAACTCACTGACAGCTATAGAGAGATCATCCTAACAGAAAATCAGAAGAAAATATCAACTTTAAATGACACATTAGATCATTTGGACATGATCAATATTTACAAAGCTTTTCATCACAAAACATCAGATTATATATTCTTTTCTAGTGCACATGGAGCATTCTCAAAGATAGATCATATGTTGGGACACAAAACTAGCCTCAACAAATTTCATAAGAGTGAAATCATACCAAGCATATTCTCCAACTGTAATACTTCGAAACTGGAGATCAACTGAAAAAAGAAAGCGGGAAAACCCACAAATATATGGAGATTAAGCAACATGCTACCAAAGAATGATTAGGTCATAGAAGAAATAGAAGGAGAGATCAAGAGATACGTAGAAACAAACGAAAATGAAAATATAGCATATTAAACTTTTGGTTACAGCAAAAGTGATAATAAGTAGAAAGTTCATATCATTACAAGGCTATCTCAAGAAACAAAATAAATAATCTAACATTACATTTAAAAAAAAACTGGAAGAAGAAGAAATGAAGCCCAAAGTCATCAGAAGAAAGAAAATAACAAAAAGTAGAGCAGAACTAAATAAAATGAAAAGCAAAAAGACAATAGAAAGATGAATGCAACAAAAAGCTGGTTCTTTGAAAAAATTAATAAAATTTATAATCCCCTGGCTGGATTCACTAAGGAAAAAAGAGATAGGACACAAATAAACAAAATCAGAAATGAAAGAGGAGATGTCATAACTGATACCACAGAAATACAAAGAATCAAACAAGAATACTAAAAAAATTATATATCACCAAATTTAATAACCTAGGAGAAATGGACAAGTTCTTAAAAATATATAATGCTCCTAGACTAAATTGTGAAGATCTGGAAAATCTAAATAGACCAACCAATTTATGAGGCCAGAATTACTCTGATACCAAAACCTGGTAAAGATAACACAAAAAAGGAAAGCTACAGACCAATATCTCTGATGAACACAGATGCAAAAATCCTAAACTAAGTACTAGCAAATGGAATAAAATACATTAAAAAGATTATACATCATGATCAAGTGGACTTCTTCCCAGGGGCAAAGGGATGGTTTAACATATGCAAATCGATAAATGTGATCTACTACATAAACACAAAAAAGAATAAAAACCATATGATCATAAGAACAGATACAGAAAAAAGCATTTGACAAGATATAGCATCCATTTATTATTAAAACACTTAATCAAATGGATATAGAAGGAAAGTACCTCAATATAATAAAGGCCATATATGACAAACCTCAGGTGCAAAACTGAAAACTTTCCCTCTAAGATCAAAAACAAGATCACCAGTCCTCTGTCATCACTATTATTCAATATAGTGTTGGAAGTCCTAGCTAGAGCAATCAGGCAAGAGAAATAGGTAAAAGGCATCCAAATAAGGAATAAAGAAGTCAAATTGTCACTTTTTGTAGATGACATTCTTTTCTATATAGAAAACCCTAGAAACTCCTCTAGAATAATTATTAGAAACAATAAATACAGTGAAGGTTCAGGATACAAAATCAACATACAAACATCCATAGTGTTTCTATATGCTAACAATGAATTTTCAGAAAAAAATAAATGAAAACAAATATCTCTTTTGCAACTGCAACAAAAAGAATGATATACCTAGGAATAAACTTAATGAAACATGTGAAGGACCTATACACTGAAAACTATAATACGTTATTAAAATAAATGGGAAAAGATGCAAAGAAATAGAAAGATATTCTTTTTTCATGGATTAGAAGAATCAAAATAGTTAAAATGACCTTATTTCTCAAAGTAATACACAGATTTAATACAATCCCCATCAAAGTTTCAATGGCATTTTTTAAAGAAATAGAACAAAAAATCATCAGATTTGTATGGAGGCACACAGATACCAAATAGTCAAAGCCATCCTAAGGGGAAAAAAAAAAAAAAAAAAGGCCAGAGATATCTCTCTGCCTGATTTCGAATTATACTACAAAGTGACAATAATCAAAATGGCATGGTATTGACAGAAAAACAGACACACAGACCAATGGAACAGAATAGAGAGTCCAGATATAAACCCCTATATATATATATGCAAATAATTTTTGACAAATGAACCAAAACCATACAATGGAGAAAGAAAAGCCTCTTCAATAAATGGTGCTGTGAAATGGTGCAGATGGAAAGCCACCTGCAAAAGAATGAAACTAGACTGTTGTCTATCACCATCCACCAAAATTAACTCAAAATGGATTAAAGACCTGAATATAAGACCTGCAACAATAGGTACTTAACTCATGGACCTTAGATTTAGGAGGATTTTGTAAATTTGACCTCAAAGACAAGGGAAGTCAAAGCAAAAATAAATGAAATGGATTATATCAAACTAAAAACCTTCTGCACATCAAAAGAAACCATCAACAAGACATCCATTTGAATGGAAAATATATATATACACAATGCCTCTGATAAGGGGTTAATATCTAAAATATATGAAGAATTCATACAACTCAACTATAAGAAAATCCAATTAAAAAGTGGGCAGGAACTAAATACTTTTTCCAAGAAGAGATACAGATGGCCAACACATATATGAAAAGATGCTCAACTTTACTAGCTATTAGGGAAATGCAAGTCCAAACCACAATGAGGTGCCACCTCACACCTGTTAGAATGGCTATCATGAACAGGACAGGTAATAACAAGTGTTAGAGAGGTTGTGGGGAAAAAGAACCCATATATACTGCTGGTGGGAATGTAAATTGGTACAGCCACTGTGGAAAATAGTACAGAGATTCCTCAAAAAAAGTAAGGCTAGAACTACCATACGAGGCAACAATCCTTCTCTTGAGTATTTACCCAAAAACCCTGAAAATATTTATTCGCAAAGATATATGCACCCTGATGTTCATAGCATCATTATTCACAGTAGCCAAGACATGGAAACAACCAATGTATCCTTTGATAGATGATTGGATAAAGATGTGGTACATATATGCAATGGAATATTGCTTAGTTATAAGAAGAGATGAAATACTGCCAATTGTGACAACATGGATGAATCTTGAGATTATCATGCTAAGTGAAATAAGTCAGAAAGAAAAAGTTGAGAACCATATGATTTCGCTCATGTGTGGAATATAAAACTGAAAACACCAAATGAACGTGACAAGCAGAGACTTATGGACAGGAACAACAGTACAGTGGTTACCAGAGGGAAGGGGAAGCGGGGGGAGAAGGTTGGTAAGGGTAAAGGGGATCAAATATATGGTGACTGAAGGAAATTTAATTTTGGGTGGTGAATACACGATGCACTATACATATGACTTATTATTGAATTGTATGCTTAAAACCTATATAATTTTATTAACTAAGGTCACCCCATTAAATTTAATTAAAAAGTAATTTAAATAATAAATAGATAGATAGACAAATAAAGAAATAAAGAAATAAAGAAATTAATTAATTAAAAAAAAGGGGGCCTAAAATCTTATTAGATTCTTTAGGTATCGGAGACAACACAAGTCTCCTTGATGGATTTTCGCTATGATTTCTGCCTAAGGAAAGGCAATATGTAAAGGGAGACAGCTGGAAAAAGGAAGGCAGTCTCTAGGAACACTTGCAGTTTTAGGCTACTACTAGATGAGTGACTTTTTGAAAAGTACCTTTGAAACTTGCTAATGAGCACTTGTGGAAAAAAGAAGCACTCATTTCGCGGATGGATCGACTTGGTCTCATTGACTGAAGAAAAGAGGGCTTCAAAAAAGAAAAAAAAAAAAACTTTGCAAGAAAGTCCCAGATAACCCAGTGGAGACTTGGCTTTGCATGAGAAAGGGGCATTTACTCCTTTTGCTGCCAAGAAGTAGAGAAAAGCCATGTCTTTTTTTAAGAGGGAGTGTTTTTGTTTGTTTTTCTTTGGTTGGTTGGTTGGTTGTTTTTTTTTGGGTTTTTTTTTGTTTTTTTTTTTTGTATTATTTTGTGTGATCTTGTATTCTAGAAACATAGGAGATTTCTTTAACTTGTCTGAGTCTGGCTCATGCAATGCTACCTTCTGTGGCTTTCGGCTTTCCAAGCTGAGAGCAGCTGTGGCCATACTCATAGTGGGCAGCACTATGACTCGGAGACTATTGAAAGACCCTCCTCCGCCCCAACTGTTTACACATGCACACACAGTGGGGCTGTGAGCTGTGAAAATAAATAGAATATACTGAGTAAACTGTCTGGGTCACACACAGATACCTGAAAGAAGTGCTGTTCTCTGATGAAATCACTGCCAATCTAGTTGATCTCATTCCTGGCTGTTGACTCCTGCCAAAAGCTACAAGGTGAGGGAGGGTCAAATTTCAAGGGTGGAGCTGACTTCCCCTACCCCATCTCCTGAAAGATTGAGTCAAATTGGACTTTCAACTCCCTCTCAGGGATAGCTCACTACTGTCGACTTTTTTGCATTCATACTATTTGCAGTCTGAGATTTGTGCCTTTTATAGCAGAAGTCACTCAATAATGAGTTGATAGTCTTACTCTACACCTTTACCTTTTAAAGTACCCTAGTAATATAGTTTGTGTATCAAATGTAACTGTACCAAGAGAGGGCTGATTTTTTTTCCAGACACTTATTAAATGGTATAGAAATATTTTCAAAAAAAAAAAAATTAGAATTTTGACCTGATCATTCCCTTGGGCCTGATGTGTCTTTGTTTCTCATAACAGTAACCCTGGGTTAGTTGGACTGAAAAGGCGACTGAGAGATTCAGACTTTAAGTTGAATGAAATTTAGCAAGGCCTGTTTGTTTAAATTCCTCTTTGGAGATTAGGATGCTCCTTTCCTCCAGGTAGAGGGAGGGTAACTTTTACTGGAGGGTCTTATCACCTGTTTCAGGGGAAGGTCACAGAGTCTTTTCAGCACCTGCCATTTTTTAAATTCCTTCAGCTTAAAATATTTATATGCCAAGGTGCCATAATTTGGAGTAGCGTATCTTGAACACTATGAGAACATACTCCATTGCAAGGAAAAAAATTTGTGGTAAATTCTGTTATCTATACAATTCGAGTCAATGAAATGAAACTGACTTGAATGCCTTTCAATATGAGGCAGGGTCATAAATAATTTGAGCTAAAATTCTAGACAAATTTTATATAATCTTTTTAACGGAATAAGTTCTATCATTGATAAACATTAGTCAGAATACTTGTCTCTGAATGATACTTAATCCCTCAGGGATGTCTGTTTGAACACTTGAATGTTTCTGCTAAGTATTACTAGGGTATAAACTGAGAGACTGAGAGAGAAAAAAGTTTATGTCTGCCTTTCACACATGAAACACAAGAAGCACAATCCCACAGGCCACATATGGCACTCCTAAAAACAAAACAAAACAAAACAAAACAAAACAAAACATATACAACTGTTGGGACTCCCAAGCAGGATATAAATCAGTTAAGTAACACAATTGAATAGAGCCTCCAATCTGGTCTCACAACTCCCATTGGTTGATAAATTTTAGGCCTCTCTTTCCCCCATTCTCCCTCATTCGATCCAAATATATGAGTTCAGTTTAGTCCTTGATTAAGAGGGACGCCTGAAACAATCAGTTTCAGGCAATCCTGCTTACCCAAGACAGCAATTCATATGTTCTATGGGACATGGATGACATCTATAAATCTATTGTGTGGAAAACGTGGGAGCTGAGGCTATCCCCAGCTGTCTTTCAAGAGTGGAGGGCAAGGGGAAGCAAAGTCTGCCATCTGAAAATATGTTTTTTGAGATGATAATTATTAAAAAAAAAAAGATTCAGAACGAATTTTGGACCCTCTCCCTTATCTGACTTAAGGAATTCAGCTAGAAAAACCTGTTTGAAGTATAGGCTCTATCATGTTAGCATCCTAATATGAACCTGCTAAGTCTGTTCGTTAGACTTCTCTCTGTGTCATTATTTCTGGGTGGCCCATAAGAATTTGATTATCAAAATGTTTATTCTTTCTCATTTACTTGCAAATTGCCTTCTTTTTCTTTGAAGTCCCAGATGCCTGCTTTCCTCTTCTTAGTCCAGAATGGCGTATAAACCTCAACTGCATGATTTGGCCTCAGGTTGTGTATTATTATGAAATCCCTGTATGTATTTATGTAATAAATTTGATAATTTTCACATGTTAATCTGTGTCACATTAATTTTTATAATATATTTTCTTTTTCAATTATAGGTGACAAAATATGATATTAATTTTAGGTGTACAAGATAGTAATTACACATCTATATACCTCACAAAGTAATCACGCCGATAAATCTAGTACCCATCTGACACCGTACATAGTTATTACAATATTACTGACTATATTCCTTATGCTATATTTACATTTCCATGACTATTTTGTAACTACCAATTTGTAGGTAGTTACAAAATAGTCCCTTCCTCCTTTTTCACCTACCTCCCCAACCACCCTCCCCTCTGGTAACCCTCAAAGTATTCTCTGTATCTATGAGTTTCTGTTTGTTGTTGTTTTGTTCTTTAGATTCCACATGTGTGTGAAATCATATGGTACTTCTCTTTCTCTAAGTGACTTACTTCACTGAGCACAATACCCTTTAGGTCCATCATAAAATATCTTTTCTATTCTTTTACCATTAGTCTGTGTGCGTCTTTTAATCTCAAGTAAGTCTCTTATAGGTAGCAAATGTAAGGGTCTTGTTTTCTTATCCATTCAACCATCTTATCTTTTGATTGGCACATTTAATTATTTTTCATTTGAAGTACTTATTGATAGATACGCAGTTATTACCATTCTTTATTCATTTTTTATATTTGTTTTTGTCAGTGTTTTTATTTTATTATTTATTTTTATTTTATTTTTTATTATTAAAAATTATTGGAGTGACAGTGATCAACAAAGTCCAATATATTTCAAGTGTACAATTCAACAGTGTGTCATATATATATTGCATTGTGTTCACCATCCATAGTTAGATAATCTTTATTCATATTTTTGATACATACTTTTTTCTTCTTCTTAAAGAAATCCCTCCAACACTTCCTGTAATACTGACTTGGTGATAAGAAACTCCTTTAGCTTTTTGGTGTCTGGGAAGCTCTTTATCTGCTCTTTGATTCTAAATGATAGCTTTGCTGGGCATCTTGGTTGTAGGTCCTGGCTCTTAATCATTGAAAATTTTGTGCCAAACCCTTCTGACCTGCAAAGTTACTATTCAGAAATAGGCTGACAGTCTTATGGGAGCTCTCTTGTAGGTAACTAATTACTTTTCTCTTGCTGCTTTTAAGATTATCTCTTTGTATTTAACATTTGGCATTTTAAGTATGACGTGTCTTGGTGGGGGCCTCTTTTGGTTCATCTCATTTGGGACTCTGTGCTTCCTGGGCTTGTACGTTTATTTCCTTCACCAGGTTAGGGAAGTTTTCAGTTATTATTTCTTCAAATGGGTTTTCAATTCCTTGTTTTTTTTCTTCTCCTTCTGGTATCCCTATGATGCAAATATTGTTACACTTGATGTTGTCCCAGAGGCCCTTTAAACTATCCTTATTAGTTTTTGGATTCTTATTTCTCGTTGCTGCTCTGATTGGGTATCCTCTACTATCCCTTCCTCTAAAACACTGATTTGATCCTCTACTTTATCCAATCTGTTGATTCTCTCTAATGTACTCTTCATCTCGGATATCGTATTCTTCATTTCTGACTGGTTCCCTTTTATGTTTTCCATCTCCATTTTTGTTTTCTATCTCTTTGTTAAAATTCTAACTGAATTCATCTACTCTTCCTCTAAGTTCCTTGAGCATCCTTATAATCAGTGTTTTGAACTCTGCAGTTGTTAAACTGCTTGTCTCCACTTTATTTAGTTCTTTTTCTGGAGCTTTGTTCTGTTCTTTCGTGTGGGACATGTTTCTTTGTCTCCCTATCTTTGTCTAACTTCCTGTGTTTGTTTTTATTTACTAGGTAAGGCTCCTAAGTTTCTCAGTTTTAGCAAAATGGCTTTATGTAGTAGGCGTCCTGTGGGGCCTAGTGGCACAGTCTTCCCTGGTCACCTTAGCAAGGTACTCAAGGTGTGTCCCTTGAGTGGGTTGTGTGTGACCTCCTGTTATAGCTGAAACTTGGTTGCTGTTTGCATGTCGATGGGAGACATTGACCCTTGGACTGATTGGTTGTGAGGATTCGCCAGTGAGAGGCTGGCCCTACAGAGCAGGATTCACTTTAGCAGGGCTCTGATGCCTGCTCGGTCTGCCCTTTGGGTATGTCCTCCTCAGATGCAGCCCTGAGTGGTGCTCTGGCTTCCATACTGGTTGAAGCAGGCCACTGAAAGGGCCTCCTTGGAGGAACCCAGCTGCAGGCCAAGTTCAGCCACAGACTGTGTACATCTGGAGCCACCTGATAAGAGTCACCAAGCAATCCTCAGTTGGCCGCCACTTGTGCTGGGCTTAGAGGTGCCTCAAGAGGCCAAGCCAGAAATCGAGGCTGTCTGCCACTAGTGCTTGGGGCTGCTCAGCAAGAGGTATGGGCTATGCTGAGGTTAGAAGCTGCTACTTTGTGTTTTGTGAAATTTTAGGAAAGTCTGCAGCATGAGCCGAGACAGGCGATTTGTATGGAATAAACCACTGGAGGCTGCCTGGATGGGCCCGCAAGTTGGGAGAGGCAGAGACTCAGAATCACCTGGGCAGAGCAACCTGTGTTATCAAGATTGATGAAGACTCAGATATGGTAGCCGCCTGAATCCACACACTGGGAGAGGGGAGGCCTTAACAAAGGAAGAATGCCTTTTTCCAGCACTTGTGTCCGGGAGAAAGCTGCCCCTCCAACTCAGTGTCTCCCCGGATGTCCCTGGCACTCCCCGAGCAGCTTCCCTGATGCTGGAGCTCAGAGAAAGCGAGTGTGTCACCAAGTAAATCTGGGCATGGGCCCTTTAAGAGGAACATTTGTGACTTCAGCTGCCCTCAGTCTCACTCAGCCATACTTTCTGCTGGTTTTCACAGCCAGAGATTGTGGGGACTTCTCTTCCTGGCACTAGAATCCTAGGCCCAGTGGGTGGCTGGGACCCCTCGTTCTTGGGGTGAGGGTGGGGACTCTGCAGCCAAAATAACCCTCCAGATTCTCAATTGCTATAGGCTGTTGTGAACTGGCAGTTTTGTGTCTCCCGTGCTCCTGCCAGCCTCTTCTTATGTATGCCCCCATTTGTGGCATTTCTGTTTAGCCAGACTTCAGGCAACTCCAAGTTATGGTTGCTTGGTAGTTTCGTTGTAATTTTGATGTTGTTACGGGAGGAAGTATACGCAGCATCTATCTATCTTCTATGCCATCTTGGCCAGTCTATCATTAATTTGACTTTTAGTTCAGAGAGAGAACTTTGAAGGATAGAAGGAAAATAGTCTTTCCTCCTCTATACTACCTTTATCTTATACCCTTTGTTTTATTACATTATTTCCACAACTTTCCACTCTTCATCAAACCTAGAATAAAAACACTCAGGTTTATTCACTTTTCTGAGTCTGTGTGTGTGTGTGTGTGTGTGTGTGTGTGTGTGTGTGTGTGTGTGTTTCTTTATTTCCTTATGAAGGCTCCTGTGTCTTGTAAAACTTATACTAAATAAATTTGTATACTTTTGTCTTGTTAATCTCAGAGCTTGTTTTGTTTTGTTATAGCAGCCCCAGCCATGAACTTAGAAGAATAGAAGGAAAATATATTTCCCCCCCCTCAACAGTATAAATTATTCATATGTCTTGTTGTACCTAGTTATGCTTCTGGCTAGCTGAACAAAATTAATACAGAAATATAAGTTGTAATTCACTTTTCTAAGAAAGATCTTTATGGTTAATGAATCTAAGATTTATTTAACTGACTAAAACGAAGTCCCTTGCAGGGAGTGCCTGAGACCAATACTGAAGATCTTCTTCATTCTATTCTTAGAGGCCTGTTGGCAATAACTAGGAAAATGTTGTTTAAGACAAACTGAACAGATTTTGTTGTAGCCCCTGTTGGTCAGATTAAAATAAAATAACCAGTGGAGTGGTACATAATGGACAAACTTGCCAGAAGCCAACAATGAAAAAAAAAATATGATGTCGAATTCTGAAATGTAGAGAAAACATTTTTTGGGTTTCTGCAGAGTTAGAGTATTCTGAAATAGATTTTCTTGGGATACTGGACTAAGAGCAAGTCTTAGGAAGTTAATTTATAACTCTATAGGTAGTGAGAGAATGCCGTAGAGATTTGCCTAAATCTGGAGATATGTGTTTACTTTTAAAGAAAAATGAGGCCTGGAACCTTAGAGATAACTCTATGTTATAAAAGTCATCAACTTCAGCACCCTTGGAGAGATGTCTTTATATTTTAACAGGTTAGAGTGAGAAACAGAATTCTTTGTGTCCTGTTTCCAGGAGCAAAGTTCTATTTTCCCCCTCCTTTTTAGAGGGAGGACATGCAACCGCCTCTTTCTCCTGTGTATAAGCAGAAAAAATCCATTCACCTGCATCCTTTGCCTATGGAGAATCTGACTACTTGTGTAGATTTTTCCATCTGGCTTTTATTATATTGCCTAAGTGGTAAGGATAGGGGAATAGAAGACCAGCGCAATTATTATTATGCTTAGAAATCTCCTTGGCTAGATCTTCTAGTTCATTAGGTATATATTCTAATTTTCACATTAACACAAGCTACAGTGTGGCTCAATTTTTCGCCATTACAAAACCAGGATCTCCTTTCATCTAGGTGCAAATAACATCTTTCTCACACTCTTTTAATCCTTCACCAAAACACCCTCCTCAAGAATTATCAGGCTTCTGCTAATACTCCTTCAAGGCTCTTTAGGCTTTCACTAGTATTCTCCTCCAAGTCTTACTGGCTTGTACCTTTAGTCCAATTACAAAGCCACCTCGACATTTTGAGATTTTGTTATGGCTGCATCATATGTTTAGATACAAACATTTGTATCTGTTATGTATTACTGTGTAACAAATTATCCCCAAATGTAGTGGCTTAGAACACAAACACATACTATCTTTCACAATTTTTGTGTCGGAAATTTAGGAGTAATTTGACAGGGCTTTCCTGGATTGAAGTCTAATGAGATTGCAGTCAGATGTTATCCGGGACAGCCATCAACCGAAAGCATGGCTGGAGCTGGAGAATCTACTCCCAAGGTGGCTTACTCACATGGCTGGCAAGTTGGTGCTGGATGTTGATGGGAATCCTTAGTAACTTCTCCATGTGGACCTCTACATTGGGCTGCTTGAATTTTCCTTATGGCTCAGTAGCTGTCTTTTGCCAGATCAAGCAATCCAGAAGTTGAAATGACTTTTATAATCTAGCCTCAGAAGTTGTATATTGTCACCTCTGAGTATTTCATTGGTCACACAAACCAGTGTAGCTTTAATGTGGGTGAAATATTTAGATAAGGCCATAAATACCAGGATACACAAATCATTGGGTACGTTTTTGAAGCTGGCTATAACACGTGGGAATGGTCCAAGAAGAACGGATGCAGGTTCTAACATTCGAACATAATCCTGGGTTTTCTGCTATCTTGACTCCATGGTCATTAGATTATTAACTCATTTCCCATTTGCCCCGAGAATACTCGCTAGTGGTGCTTGCAGTTGCAGTGTTTACCCTGAGATAACTCCTAACTTTACCTCCAAAGTTTGCCATGAAATATCTCACTTTTATTTTTATTTTCACATTGCTCTAGTATATCGATAGTCTTTGGAAAGAAATGATATCATTCTATTTATAACATTTTGTTTTTAGTAGTGGCATTTTCATTTACAAAATATAGTAATTCTTGATGACTGAAAACGTCAAATTCTAGAAAGGATAGCATTCCTATGGGCAATGTTAACATCGTTCTCTAATAGTTGTTAGCCAAAGATTTATTTGATAAATCCAATTTATGTAAACATTTCTGTGATTTTTAGGATTAGAGACAAATTCTGTTTAGAAGTAACTCCAAGAACAGTTTTTATATTTTATTTTCACATTGAAAACCAGTCAGATTTGCTTCAGCCTCAAAGAGCGTGCTTATGTAAAATTAAATTAACACTGGAAGAGAGTTGCACTTTTCTTTTTTCCTAAAAAAGAAATGGGTTAAGAGGTGTGAGGAGTTTGCAGGGAGGAGTGCTGGATTCTTAGGTGCTGGGTGTCATTTATGGGTAGGACTGAAGTGGAGGCAATTTTCTGACTGAAACTAGTAGACGAATACTAATTGCATAAACACTACCCGCCCCCCTCCACACACACGCGCTGTGATTTGGCACCTAGAGTCAATCAGTAAAAAAGGACAAGCACATCCGTTTTAGGGTTGTTGTGTGAGAAAAACATACATCTTTTTGTAATCCCCATATATGTGATGTATTGAAGCCAGACAAATAACCTATTCTTGAATAATATATACTCTTTATTTAACTGTGCTAATTTCTCCATCTCTTATCATTTAATGAATATTTAGTAAACTGCCTATCAAATTTAGAGCCTGCATTTAAAGAAAAAATGAGTTGAGGTCTTAAGGATCACTGATTTTTAACAAATCATAAATATTTAGAAATTATAAAGTGTACTACAAAATCAGGAAACATTATTCTAATAATTATTCTAATTATTATGTGAAGGAAATATATTCTCACCCCCAGGGTGAGAATGACATAATTACTTAAGGGGAACTTTTAAAAGTGAACACATCCCTCAAAATTCTTTCATCACTATCTAGAGGTTTCTGTCACACTACCAATAACCCCCATCCATTTTGCTCCCTGCCCCATCTTTGTGAGCAGCCAATATTTTTTAGAAACATTTATCTAGAAAGTAGTTATAGTTTGATAGGTTCTTCTACATTAAATACCATTTTTTTTTCTTGAGGAGCTGAGATAAATCTTGGTTTGACATGTGTGTGTAAGTTTTTATTTGATTATATGCTGTTAGAACAGAGCACTGAGTGCCTATGAGAACTGACTCACAGATGAAAATCTTTAAATGCAATTCCTAAATTTGACAGACTAGAAAGTAGTCCATTGTTCAGAAAATGTAAATGGATACATCTTCAAAGAGCAAATAAAAAAATATTTACATCTGTTTTTTCTTTCACATGTTCTGTGCTTACAGTCTCTTTATCACTTTCTCTCAAAGTTCTAAGGATTTTGTCAAATCCATGACTTGACCAGATTGCCTCAGCTAGAATTGGAAATATTCTCTTTATTTTCTTAAGAAAATTAAAGCTGAAGCTTCAAATTGTCATCTGTTACTTATTTTGTGCTTTCTGATTGAATGTGTGTATATGCATATGTGACGAGAGAGAGAGAGAGAGAGAGAGAGAGAGAGAGAGAGAGAGAGAGAGAGAGAGAGAGATTCCTGTTACATATGCAATAAATGTAGACTGCAAATTGCTTTTATTAAGTTACACTCCATTTTTCTGTTTGCGAAAATAGGTTATAAAATAATTTTTCTTCATTAATTGTTAAGCAGTTGATTTTCAAGCAGATATGCTTCAGTGCCTCAGAAGCA
>NW_011888844.1:6854228-6863266 GCF_000151845.1 Pteropus vampyrus | reverse complement strand
TTAATATTAATTATGGCTAAAATACTGAAATCAGTATAAGAAGGAGCACAGTTTGAAGTAAAATTAGTAAACTATACTGGTCTTCATTACTTCCCTACCCCCTCCCTCCAGATAATTTTCATCATGAACATTTAGTTTATGGCAGCAGTTACGTTCAGAAAAAATATGATTTTTCTCAACAAAAAAAGTCAAGTGAAGTTTGTTTTACCATCAATGTATTATAGTCTAATGTAAATAATGCACATGTTACTTTCCTAATTTGGCTACTAATGTTAAATCATATAATTTCTTAAAAGGCTTTAGTAAAATTTTAAGAATTAGAAAAATAAATGAATCAGTATTTCCTCAGATTTTTATATACTTTGGGTGGATTTGACAAATTAACCCTAAATTTTTGATATTTTTCATGGTCATGTTGCTTCTGATTAGTAGGCACTTCATGCCACATGCACTTTACAACATGAGTCACATAGCGCCCAAAATGATCTATATCCTGTTCAAGGAGGCCAGTCCACTGACCACATGCTTGAATATTGAACGATGTTAGTTACTATAAAAAGTAGCTACCATTTACCTCCTATTTCTGTAATTTCGTTTTGTGATCCAGTAACAAATAGTTAATAAATGGGCACCGACCACTGTTTCAGTAGCACTTACCTTATGGACTACTGGAGGTGCCAACAATTTGTAAGATACAATAGAAACATAATAATTACAGCTTATTAAAATAGAATTTATTTTCTGACAGCTCTTCTACCCACATAAGGATTTTTGATAGTGGTCACATTGTTTTAGCCAAGAAAGATAACTTGGGGATTGTTCTTCATATATAAATATGTTATGACTTGTTTTACTGCTAATGCTGTAGATAAAACACTGTTTCAAGGTTGTACTATGACTGTCACTGGCCTGTTACTAACATAGAAAGAAACAAATGGGTGTGTCTAACATTCATGTAATTATTTTCGTGTTTGAAAATACAATGAAAGTGGTCTTTTATAATTTTTCATAGTATGTCTATATCCAAATTTAAATTTAAAATCTCTAAATACTCATTTTTTGTTCATTAATTCTTAAAAGATTTCTGAGAATTATCTTTTTATCTTTTAGTTGTTAGAATTTAACTGATAACCGTAGCCAAAAGAAATAGTAATGGTAAGCAAGAAAGTTCTAAAAACAACAAAAATCCTCACCTATTTTTTCTTTCTTATATTTTTTGGGTGTGATTTCCTTTTCTCTCTTTTATAAATATTCAAATTCTTAATACACTTATACCTTTACAATTTTATGTAAATAGATGTATGATTCTTCTACTCTCTGTACCTGCATTAAGGTAACCTCCACCTTCCTGCAGGTAAACTTATGTTAATAATTTAGTATCTATTCTTCCATATTTTTACTTATGCTTATTTTATCAAATAAGATTAAGTTTAATTATATGTGAAAGGAAAAAAAAAAAAACAAACCTTAAATAACTGTGGCCTCAACAAAACAATGTTTATTTTACTATTAGGTGAAACAAGTTTATCCTCAGGAAAATAAAGGCAGGTGTGATAGCTCTGCTTCAAGAAATCATCAGCAACCCAAGTAATTTTCAGAATTTTGTTCTAGCATTCCCAGTTACAGTCATATTTCTCAAGCTCTGTGATGGCTTTAGGGGTTCCAGCCTTTATGTCTGCATTTTAGCAACATTTAGAGGAAGAGAAGAATTGCCAACTTCTTTTTCTTTTTCTTTTTTTTTAAGTACTATGATGAAATTTTCAAACATACAAAAAACAAAGAGTAAAATAAACTCTCATATACCAATCATTTAAATTAAAAATTGATAATGTTCCTAGAGATATTGCTGAAACTTTTAAAAGAAACATTCATAATGACCCTTTTTTCCTAAATACTTTTGCATGTACTTTATCTGATAAAGTAAGATTATTTTCTTATATAATTACAATATCACATATAACATGATTAAAAATAATCCCTTTATATATTATCTAAGAGACAGTTGATACTCAAGTACTTCCAAAATACATTTTACAGCACTTTAAACTAGAATCCATTTAAGGATAATACATTCAATTTGGTTCTTATTTCTCTTGATGTTCCTTTAATTTAGAACATTTTCTATTTTTTCCATGATATTGACTTTCATATAAAAATACGTCAGTTATCTTATAGAATGTTCATGTTAGGGAAAATGGTTTCTAGTGCTTGACACCATCTTAAGAATCAAGCTGCTCTCAGTGACCACCAGTTCACTGGGAGTAGTGTGTCCATATCACCTGAAATGAGGTTTTTATATAGATGAGTAGGCCCATTAAATTGTTTACTGTCTTAGGAATATACAACTCGCAACAATCATGTGCCACTTAATTACAATCTACCTGTGTTCTTGGAGGCTCTGTATATCAAACTCCCATCCCTTTTCATGTGCAGAGACCCACCACCTTGCTGCTGCTGAAGACTCTTCTTCTGTCTATAAGTTCCCTTAATAACCTCTTTGTTTAATTCTGGAGTTGACATCCTCTTTCTTCTATCTCTAGGCCTTTTCCTTTTTTGGAGATTGATTCCAGTACACCTCAGGAAATTTTTCCAACTGTCCCACAACCTAGATTTTTCTAATTGTTGCTGTACAACTTTTAGTTTGTTCTATCTCTTTTTTCAGTTTTATTGAGTTATAATTACCAAATAAAATTGTACATTGAGATAATTTGACATTGTATACAATGCAAAATTATTTATCACATCTAGAAAATTAATACATCCATCATTTCACTTCTTTCTTTCCTTCCTTCCTCTCTTCTATTCTCTCTCTCTCTCTCTTTCCAAGACCATTTAAGTTTTATTCACTTATAAAATTCCAATTGTACAATATTATGTCATCTATTATAGTCAACATATTATACATTATATCCTCAGACCTTATTCATCTTATAGTTGAAATTTCGTACCCTTTATCAACTTCTTCCTATTTCTCCCATCCCCAACCTTTGGCAACCACTTTTTTATTCTCTGGTCCTATGAATTTAATTTTTTATTTAGATGTCACATGTAAATGACACCATGCAGTATTTATCTTCCACTGTCTTAGTTCACTTAGCATAAAAACTTAAAGTTTCATTTATGTTGTTGTAAATAGCAGGATGTCCTTCTTTCTTATGGTTACATTATATATATACATGTATTTATTTTTTGGCCTCTATTCTGTTCCATTGATCTGTCTGTTTTTATGACACTACCATACTGTTCTAATTACTACAGTTTTATAATATAGTTTGAAATCAGGATGTATGATGCCTAAAGCTTTATTTTATTTTTTTCTCAAAATTGCTTTAGCTATAAGGGATCTTCTGTGGTTCCATAAATTTAAGATTGTTTTTTCTATTTCTGTGACAAAAAGGCCATTGGAATTTTAATAAGAATTTCATTGAATCCGTAGATGGCTTTGGGTGGTATGGACATTTTAACAATATTAATTCTTCCAATCCATGAGCATGGAATAATTTTATTTATTTGTGTCTTTTTTAATTTCTTTCATCTATATCTTATAATGTTTAGTGTACAAATCTTTCACCTCCTCAGTTAAATTTATTCCTAGTTGTTTTATTCTTTTTGATGCAATTGCAGAATAGATTGATTTCTTAGTTTTTCTGACAGGTCCTTTTTACTGCATAGAAATGTAACTGATTTTTGTATATTGATTTTTTTTTATTCTAGAACTTAACTTATTCATTAATTCTAACAGGTTTTTTTTTGGTGGAGACTTTAGGGTTTTCTATATATGATATCATGTCATCGGCAAATAGAATTTTACTTCTCCTTTCTGATTTGGATGCTTCTTATTTCTTAGTTTTGCCTAATTGTTCGGGTTAAGACTTCCAATACTATGTTGAATAAAATTAGTAAGAGTTGGTATCATTGTCTCATTCTTGATTCTAGAGGAAAACTCAGCTTTTCACCATTAAATAACATTTCCTGTGAGCTAGTAATATATAGTCTTTACTATGTTGAGGTTCTTTCTCTATATACTTAGTTTTTGAGAGTTTTTATCATGAAACAATGTTGAATTTTGTCAAATGCTTTTTTGCATCTATTGAAATGATTATATATTTCTCATTTTGTTAATGTAGTGTATTACATATTTTGATTTTCATAAGTTGAACCATCTTTATATCTCTGAAATAAATCAACTTGATTATGGTGTATGATGCTTTTAATGTATTGTTGAATTCAATTTGTTAATATTTTGATGAGAATTTGTACATCTGTGCTCATTAGGGATTTTGGCCTATAATTTTCTTTCATTGTAGTGCCCTTAACTGGTTTTGGTAGTGGCATAATGCGGGACTCATTCAATAAGTTCAAAAGTGTTTCCTCTTCTTCTATTTTTTAAGAAGTATTTGAAAAGAATTGATGTTATTGTTTGTAAGTTTGGTAAAAATTCATCTGTTATATCATCTGGTCTGGAACTTTTCTTTTATGGGAGTTTTTGATTACTGATTTAATCTCCTTATTTAATATTGGTCTGTTCAGATTTTCTATTTCTTCCTGATTTGATCTTGTTAAGTTGTATGTTTATAAGAATTTATTAATTTCTTTTAATTTATCCAATTTGTTGGTATATAACTGTTCATAGTAGCCTCTTATGATTCTTAGTACTTTTGTGGTCTCAGTTGTAATGTCTCCTCTTACATTTCTAATTTTATTGATTTAACTCTTTTCTTTTTTTTTTTTTTTTTTTTTTGGCAGGGCCGTGTAAAAGTTTGCTATTTTATTTATCTTTTCAAAAAATAGCTCTTAGTTTTATTCATTGTTTCTAATGTCTTTCTAGTCTTTATTTCTGCTCTGATCTTTATTTCCTTTCTTCTAGTAACTTTGGCTTATTCTCTTTTTCTAGTTTCTTGAGCTGAATAATTAGGTTGTTAAGAAGAGATTTTGTTTTCTAATGTAGGCATTTATCATTGTAAACTTTTCTCTTAGAACTGATTTTACAGCATACCTTTGATTTTGATATGTTGTGTTTCTATTTTTATTTGTCTCAAGGTAATTTTTTATTTCTCCTTTGACACATTGGTCGTTTGGTACCATGCTGTTTAATCACTACACATCTGTGAATTTTTCACTATTTTTCTTGTATTTAATTTCTAGTTTTATACCATAGTGGTCCACAAAAGATGTTTGATATAATTTCAATTTTGTTAAATTTATTAAGACTTATTTTCTGCCTAATGTAGGATCTAACCTGGAGATTATTGCGTGTGTATTTGAGAAGAGTGTGTATTCTGTTTTGTTAGATAAAATGTTCTATAAATGTCTGTTAAGTCAATGTGCAATGTTTTCTTATTAAATTTCTGACTGGACGAAATAGCCATTGTAGAAAGTGGGATATTGAATTTCCCTAATGTTATTATATTTCTGTATATTTCTCATTTTAGGTGTGTTAATATTTGCTTTATATATTTATGGGCTTCTATGTTGGGTGCATACATATTTACAAATATTATATTGACTTATTGTATTGACTTTTTATTATTATATAAAACCTTGTTTATTATTACAGCATTTAGCTTAATGTCTGTTTTGTTTAATATATATATAATTACCACTGGTTTTGGCGGGGAGGAAAGTTTAATTTTGCATGGAATATATATTTCCATCCCTTCACTTTCAATTTGTGTGTGTCTTTAGAGCTGAAGTGAGTCTTTTGTAGACAGTGTATAGTTGAGCCTTATATATTTATCCATTTAGCTATTCTATGTCTTTTGAAAAAAGAATTTAGTCTACTTACTTTCAAAATAATTGTTGGTAGATATGGAATTTTTATCATTATTTTGCTAATTGTTCTTTGGTTGTATTGCAATTTCTTTGTTTCTTTCTTCCTCTTCTGCTTTCTTCTTTTGTGATTTGAGGATTTCTGTAGCAGCATGCTTAGATTCCTTTCTCTTCACTTCTTATATATCTACAATAGGTTTTTGTTTTGTGGTTACCATAAGTTATACATAAAATATCATATTTATTTGGTCTACTTTAAGCTAATAACAATTTAATTTTAAATACATACTAAACTTCTACATTTTTATTTTCCCCTTCAACATTTTGTTTTGATGTCACAATTTATATCTTTTTATCTTATGTATCCATTAACAAATTATTGTGCCTATAGATATGTTTAATTAGCATTCACCATTACAACATTAGCCTGAAAATTAACACTATAATTGCCTTTACCAGTGAGATTTATACTTCCATATGTTTTCTTGTTACTAATTAGTGACCTTTTGTTTCAACTTGAGAAAGTCCCTTGAACATTTCTTTTTTTTTTTTAGTTAAATTTATTGGGGTGATATTTGTTAACAAAATTATATGTTTCAAGTGTACAATTCAATAATCCATCATCTGTATATTGAATTGTGTGTTCATCATCTAAAATCAAATCATTCGTTACCCTATATATGACCCCTTTACCCTTATTTACCACTCCCACCTTGCTTTCCCTCAGAAAACCACTAAACTCTTGTCTGTGTCTATGAGTTTTTGTCTGTTTGTTGCTCTCAGTTTTATATCCCACGAATGAGTAAAATCATACGGTTCTCAACTTTTTCTGTCTGACTTATTTGGTCTAGTATGATAATCTCAATATTCATCCATGTTGTTGCAAATGGCGATAATTCATCTCTTATTATGCCTGAGTAATATACCATTATATGTATGTACCACATCTTCTTTATCCAGTCATCTATCATAGTGTACTTTGGTTGCTTCCATGACTTGGCCACTTTAAATAATGCTGCTATGAACATCGGGGGGCATATATCTTTGTGGATAAATGTTTTTGTTGTTTAACCCTTCTGTTGATTTTTTTTTAAATGCAGTTATTTTATTCTTCAGCTCTGAGATTTCTGTTTATACTTTTCCATCTCTTTGTTGAAATTTTCACTTTATTTATGCATTGCTGTTTGACATAGGTGAGCATCTTTATGACCATTATTTTGAACTCTTTATCAGGGAAATCACATATCTTTGTTTCACTAAGGTCTGTTTTTGCAGTTTTATCCTGTTCTTTCATATATATTCTTGTGTCGCTTTATCTTCCTAGACTCTCTGTGTTGGATTTGGATATTAGATAACACGGCCATCTCTCCCATTCTTGATAGAGTGGTCCTGTGTAGGATATAAACATTATTTATCAGCCCAGCCCAAGCTGGAATTTTATATAATAATAAACCAATTATCTTATAAAAGTCCAATATCCCGTATTTGTCTAAATGTTTCTATATGATGACCTTTTTGTTGTTCTATCACTTATTTTAACAATGTAAAAAGGCTAAATATTTTGTCACATATATGCCTTATGTAATGCTGACTACTTTATGTTATATCACTTCAGAGACATATAAATTTAATATATGCAACTACTAATGATATTGTTTAATTACAAGTTAAATGTGGTGATAGCCAGATTTGCACTTTGTAAAGAAAACATTTCTCTTTGTAACAAGCAAATAGAGTGATACCGATGATTTTTGTATCCACTAATGAAACTTGCTTGAATCAATTATATTATTAATGGCTGTAAAATGTTGATTATCTGACTGTAAAATTATTTTTACATTTTTATGATTTTTTTTGTAAGTAAGTGGTATTCCTCATAACCTGGTCTTGCTGTTTATCTACTAAAAAGGTACAGAAACCGCTTAAAACTATCTTTTTAATTATAATTTTAGAGTAAGGAGTTGATGTTGCATATAAACCTTATTTATCAGTCACTGCCAATGGTAGAATATAAGACTTTAAAAAATGTTTCTGATTAACATTGTAACTCAAAGATTTTTAAATGTTAAATATATTTTAATAGATTAACATCATCAGTTTTCTAATCATCGAATTGTCCTAAATTTTTCTAGTGAGAATCACTTTGTACTGGCTCCAGTGTCATTGTGACTTGACTATATTAATCTTCAATGATTCCTTGTTTTACAACACAAAACATGTTATTATTAAATATTTTCACAGCCTAATTGTGGAATCTATCTTTTTTTCCAAGGAGGCTTGGTTCTTAATTTTTAATGTAGGTTTGTAGAGCATTACTAAATACATCATTAAATGGAAGAGTCAGTATCTCAAACAATGACCAGGCCCCCCAAATGTGTATTTAACCATATACTATACTATATTGCCTCCCTGGAGGCTCTGTTTACAGAAAATGAAGATGAATAAAAGTAACCTTTTAGTTTCTTTAGTGTTGCTTATCTTCTCATAATAATTGATTTGAGATTTCTAAAGTTAACTGTTTTTCTTTTCCTCACTCATATTCTCATGAAATACTGCTTATTAGGGAACAAAATTAAGTCTTTCTATCAGTATAAGTTTGTGATTATGTTTAACATAGTGGTGGTGATTTTAAAGATAATTACAACTTTATAGTTAAAAAAAAAAAAAAAAAAAAAAACCTGGCACTCAGACATCAAAGAAATACTCTTTTTTTCCCATAAGAAATTGTAGTTGAGTTTTATAGTGTTTAAAAATCTCTAAATGATGCCTGAAACATTACATATTTCTGTGTTAAAATTCAGCAAGTATTTAACTTTTATAGCATCCAAAAATATTGTCTCCTGATCTACTTGTGGCTTAAATGCTTTAAGTTTTACTTATAACTATAAATTTTTGTAAATTTAATAGCAGTAAAACTTCAACACAGCACCTTTGAGTCTCTCGAGACGTGGAGGAATCAACATTTAATGTTTCGACAACTAAATACCCTGTATAGGAAGTTCAAATAATATTAAAGAAAAGGATAAAGCCTACTAAAGTTAAATGGCTTATGGAAGCCATATTAATGGAAATCTAAAACTTTAATGCATAGACTGCATTTTGATTACTAAATTTTATTAATGTGGTAAGCTAAAACAATCTATTACTCTTTAAGTTTCCAAGAAACACTACACATGCATTATTGAACTTTGATTCAAAATTTGTTAGGTGTGGTTACTGCAAGTCCAAAAATTTATTTGGAAATAAAAAACAGTTTAATAAAGTATTTA
>NW_011888844.1:6851888-6854178 GCF_000151845.1 Pteropus vampyrus | reverse complement strand
TGATCTACTTGTGGCTTAAATGCTTTAAGTTTTACTTATAACTATAAATTTTTGTAAATTTAATAGCAGTAAAACTTCAACACAGCACCTTTGAGTCTCTCGAGACGTGGAGGAATCAACATTTAATGTTTCGAAAACTAAATACCCTGTATAGGAAGTTCAAATAATATTAAAGAAAAGGATAAAGCCTACTAAAGTTAAATGGCTTATGGAAGCCATATTAATGGAAATCTAAAACTTTAATGCATAGACTGCATTTTGATTACTAAATTTTATTAATGTGGTAAGCTAAAACAATCTATTACTCTTTAAGTTTCCAAGAAACACTACACATGCATTATTGAACTTTGATTCAAAATTTGTTAGGTGTGGTTACTGCAAGTCCAAAAATTTATTTGGAAATAAAAAACAGTTTAATAAAGTATTTAGTTATACAGAACAAGAAGATAGATATCCCGCCCCCCCCCATATAGATATCCGTTTGACTCACCATAATTTTATTGGAGAGACCATGTTTACCACACACGTAGACACATACACAGAATTACAGGGCCATCTTTATTATAAATCAGATAACAGTACAAATATTTCTGGACTCTGAGCTTTGTTCTATGGATCCATTTTCTATTCTTACACCAATAAACATGTCTTAATTACTGTAACTTTATAGTGAGCCTTGATATCTAATGATGTAAGTACTCCCTCCAGCTTTACTTCAAGATTCATCAAGATTACCTGGTTATTCTAAATCTTTTGCATTTTCTAGTAAAATTTAGAATTAACTTGTCAATTTATACACACACTCACACATTAAAAAAAGAAACTGCTGAGATTTTGATTGGACTTGCATTGACTCTTTAGATCAGTTTGATGAGAAATGAGAGTTCAACAGTATTGAGCCTTCCAATCCATGAATGTGATATATACCTTTATGACCACAAGGTATCTAGAGATTTTTGAATTTCTCTCAGAATGTTTTGTAATTTTTAGTATAGGTGTCTTGTGCACTGTCCACTGAATACTCGATTTTGAGTTTTAAATTTATTTTCTAACTGATATATATAGAAATACAATAGATTTTGGTATATTAAATTGTATCTGGTGACCTTTCAAAATTCATTTATTTATTTTAATAGATTTTGTAGATGGAAAGGGGTGTAGTTTATATAAAAATTATGTCATGTGCAAATAATACATCTTTATAATCTACATTTATAGGTTTTATTGCTTTTTGTTTCCTTATTACATTGACCTTCAATACACTGTAATTTTATTGATGAGACCAAGTGGTAATAATGGATATTTTTGTTTTGTTCCATAATTCAGTAAGAAAGTCTTCAATGTTTCACTGTTGGAATGCTGTTGGCTATAGATTCTTTTGTAGATGCCCTTTTCTATAAGAAAATTCCCTTCTATTCCTAATTTGCTGATCACTTTTATCATGAATGGGCATTGAATTTTGTCAAATGCTTTTTCTGCATCTGTTGAGATTATATATGTGTTTTCCTCTTTATTGTGTTGATATAATGAGTTGATATATATATATATAAAAATTTCACTGGATTTATTTTATGTAATTTTATTTATTTATGTTTTTATTTTTTAAATTGAGTTTCTTGGGGGTAACATTGGTTAATACAATTATGTAATTTTCAGGTGTACATTATAACTGGACAGCTATATATTCTATTGTGTGTCTACCACCCAAGGTCCAGTTTGCTTCAGATACCATATATTTGATCCACTTTACCACTTTACCCACCCCATATTCCCCTATATTTCACCCTCTTTATACCGTCTACGTCTCCCCTCCACCAACACTCCCTACCCACTGGTAACCAATAATCTATAGTCTGTTTGTTTGTCCTGTTCATTTGTTGCATTTAAGTTTATATCCCACATATAAGTGATATCATGTGATTTTCAACTTTTTCTGTCTGGCTGATTTTGCTTAGTCTGATTATCTCAAAGTCCATTGATGTTGTCGAAAATGGCAGTATTTCATCTCTTCTTATGGCTGAGTAATATTCTATTGTATATATGTACCACAGCTTCTTTAGTCAATCATCTATTGTAGGACACTTAAGTTGCTTCCATGTCTTAGCTATTGTGAATAATGCTGCTATGAACATCGGTGTGCAAATATCTTTTCAGATATGGGTTTTCAAGCCTTTGGTGTAAATACCCAGCAGAGAGAATCTTGGATCATATGGTAGATCAATTCTTAGTTTTCTGAGGAACCTCCATACTGTTTGCCATACTGGCTGCACCAATTTGCAATCCCATTACC
>NW_011888844.1:6850284-6851743 GCF_000151845.1 Pteropus vampyrus | reverse complement strand
TTTGTTCCTATGCTTTCTTCTATGTATTTTATTGTTTCAGGTCATATATTCAGGTCCTTAAACCATTTTCAATTAATTTTGGTGTGTAATGATAGATCACAGTCTAGTTTCATTCTTTTGTAAGCGGCTTTCTAGTTTTCCCCGTATCATTTATTGAACAGGTTTTCCTTTCTCCACTGTATGTTTTTGGCTTTTATGTCAAAAATTATTTACCCATATAAATATGGGTTTACTTCTGGACTCTTGATTCTGTTCTCCTGGTTTGTGTGTTTGTTTTGCTGCCAATACTATGCTGTTTTGATTACTGTCGCTTTGCAGCATAATTTGAAGTTGGACAGAGTGATGTCTCCAACCTCGTTCTTTTTTCTCAGGAAGGCTTTGGCATTTTAGGGTATTTTGTGCTTCCATACAAATCTGATGATTTTTTGTTCTATTTCTTTAAAAAATGGCTATGTAATTTTGATGGGTATTGCATTAAATCTGTATAATTCTTTAGGTAATATAGTCATTTTGACTATGCTGATTCTTCCAACCCAAAAACACAGAATATCTTTCCATTTCTTTGTATCTTGTTTGATTTCTTTTAATAGGGTCTTGTAGTTTTCATTATATAGGTCTTTCACAGGTTTTGTTAGATTTATTCCTAAGTGTTTTATTCTTTTAGTTTGCAGTTGCAAAAGGAATTATTTTTTCCACTTCTTTTTCTGACACTTTATTAATAGACTATGGGACTGCTATGGATTTTGTATCCAGAGACTTTACTGTATTTGCTTATTGTTTCTAGTAGTGTTCTTGTGGAGTCTTTAGAGTTTTCTATATAAAAAATCATGTCATCTGCAAAGAGTGACAGTTTGACTTCTTCGTTTCCTATTTGGAGGCCTTTTCTATCTTTCTCTTGTCTGATTGCACTTGCTAGGACCTCCAATGTTATCTTGAATAACAGTAGCGATAGCCTTGCCTTGTTCCTGATCTTGGAAGGTTTTTAATGTTTCACCATTATGTATAATGTTGGCTGAGGACTTGTCATATATGGCCATTATTCCAATTTTCTTAAATGCTTTAATGATAAATGGCTGCTCTATCTTGTCAAAGGCTTTTCTGCATCTATTGATATGATCATATGATTTTGATTTTTAAATTTGTTTATGTGGTGTATCACATCAATCAATTTGCATATGTTGAACCATCCCTGTGCCTCTGTGATGAAACCCACTTGATTGTGGTGTATTATCTTTTTAATATGTTGCTTTATTAGGTTCACTATTGTGTTCATAAGAGATATTTGTCTGTAGTTTTCTTTTTTTGTGTTATCCTTACCAGGTTTTGGTATCAGGATGATATCGGCCTCATAAAATGAGTTGAAAAGTATTGTCTCCTCTTCGATTTTTTAGAAGAGTTTGCGGAGAATAGTTATTAAATCTTCTTTGAATGTTTGGTAGAATTCACTGGTGAAGCCATC
>NW_011888844.1:6847663-6848998 GCF_000151845.1 Pteropus vampyrus | reverse complement strand
AGCTGCTAATATGAAGGTGTGTGACTGTTCATTTCTGGTATTAGTACCACTACTCCCGCTTTCTCTGAATGCCATTTTCTGGAAATATCATTTTCCACCCTTTCACTGTGAGTCTGTATTTGTCTTTGCAGTTGAGATGTGTCTCCTAGAGGCAGCATATGGTTGATTTTTTTTTTTTTAATCTATTCTGCAACTCTGTCTTTTTATTGGTGAGTTCATTCCATTTACATTTAGGGTAATTATTGAAATACGAGGTCTTTTTATAGCCATTTTATCTTTTGCTTTCTGGTAGTTCGGTGTTTCCATTGCTTCCTTGTCTTTGTGTTTCTGTTTTTGTTTGTTTGTTTGTTTGTTTGTTTGTTTTTGGTTGGCTTTTGTTGGTTTCCCCTCTGTTTTTTCTTGTTTTATATTATATACTTCAGTTCTGAGCCTTTGGTGTGTGGTTACTACTACGAATATATAAAGGATAGTTATATATATATACAGTCGTCCATTTTCTTCTTCACGTGCCTTACCTCCATTCTCCTTTGTGAATTTGAATCTTTGAATCTTCCCCTTTTCCGTCGTTGTTATCTTAATTTGTCCCTATGTATGCTGAACATTCATTACTATCTTGCTATAGCAATTCTCTTCTTATTATTTAAGTTTATAATGCCCTATTCTTAGTAAGGGTTGCACTCCTTTGCTTCTATTTGCCTGATAGTCACTTTACTCCTAAATATGGTTTTTTGTTGTTGTTGTCGTTGTTGTTTTTGTCATTTTGTTTTAGGCGTGCTGACCCCTATCGGTATTTCCTATAGAGCAGACCTCATAGTGGAGTATTCCCTCAAGTTTTGTATGTTTGGAAAGGTTTTTATTTCTCCTTCATATGTAAAGGAGAACTTAGTTGGATACATTATTCTAGGCTGGTAGTTACTTTCACTTAATAGCTTAAATATTTGATTCCACTCCTTTCTGGCTTATAAGGTTTACACTGAGAATTCTGATGATAATCTAATGGATTTCCCTTTACAATTTACCGTTTTCTTCTCCATAGCTGCCCAGAGAATTCTGTCTTTGTCATTGATTTTTGATAACTTTAATACAATGTGTCTTGGTGAAGGCCTTTTTGGGTGGAGATAATTGCGTGTTCTGTTGACTTCTTGAATTCCAAGCTTTATCTCACTTCTTAGATTTGGGAAATTCTCGTCAACTGTTTGTCTAAAAATGCTTTCTAGTCCCTGCTCCTTTTCCTTGCCTTCGATAATGCCCATTATTCTATGTTTCCTCTCTTGATGGTATCAGCTAGTTCTTGTATTTCTCTTTTATTATTTTTCATTTTTTGGTTTCTCTCTT
>NW_011888844.1:6844981-6846413 GCF_000151845.1 Pteropus vampyrus | reverse complement strand
CGATAATGCCCATTATTCTATGTTTCCTCTCTTGATGGTATCAGCTAGTTCTTGTATTTCTCTTTTATTATTTTTCATTTTTTGGTTTCTCTCTTCTTCCTTCTGATTTATTTCTAGATTTCTGTCTTCGATATCACTGATCTTTTCCTCCATTTGGTCGACTCTATTTCTCAAGCTTGTTAGTTCATTTTTTAACTCTTACAGTGTGTTTTTTTTTTTTTATCTCCAGAAGATCTATTCTGTTCTTTTTGAGTGTTTCAGTCTCCTTCCTCTGGTCATCTAGATGTTTTTTCAATTCTTGAAATTGTTGATATGGATTATTTTGGATCTCATTGAGTTTTTTCAGAAGTACCATCTTGAATTCTCTGTCATTTCTATGTCTGTAAGCTTATTTTCTGGAAATTTTTCTCTTTCTTCCTGAGATACCTTGTCACGTTGGTTGTTCATGGTGTTTAATGGACTGTTTCTCCACCTGGGCATTAATGGAAATGTATTCTCCTTTTTTTTTACAGAAAGAATATTTATTATATAAAGACCTCTCTTTAGCCTGCTGCAAAGAAGGTATTTTTCTTTTGGTTTCCCATAGGTGGTGTCTAAGACTCTTGGATCCCTGCTTTATATAAAGCCTTAAAAATGCCTTTTTATTTTCTGATAGATATTTAATCACACTCACTACCCTCAGTTTCAGTCTCTGTCAATGTTAGCAACAGTTTTAGTAGTATTTGTTCAGATTCCCCTGGGGCGCCGCAGTGTTGGGTCTTGGAAAGTATGGGGTGAGGGGCCCTCTTGGTTGGGTGTTAGGGGCTGTGGCCCAGCCTCGGTTTTGCAATCGCAGCCAGTAAAAATCAACTGTTGTTTTTCTGTC
Source organism: Pteropus vampyrus (assembly GCF_000151845.1). Taxonomy (NCBI): domain Eukaryota; kingdom Metazoa; phylum Chordata; class Mammalia; order Chiroptera; family Pteropodidae; genus Pteropus; species Pteropus vampyrus. The sequence continues at coordinate 6,845,548 of NW_011888844.1, read as the reverse complement.
ATCACACTTCTCTGCCTTCTGCCCTGATGACTGAGCCCTGCTGTTAGCCAGCCACGGGGAGCTCACAGCTTTCCTAGCAGGGCTGTTCAAGGAACTCGCCGCTTCTCTCTTCCCCTTCTCCTCAGGGAGCTCCAGCTGCAAGAGGCAGCTTCTTTGTTTCTTCCAGTCCACCACCTGAAACCAGGGGTTCTAACCTGTGGTAGCTCTTATGTGCAGATCCCATGCTCAGACATGCTGGTGTGCAGTTTGGGTGTTTTTTTGTTGTTTTAGATGTTCAGCTTATTGGTGTTTCAATGGGAGAGATCTGGGGATGTCTCTTACTCTGCCATGTTTCTCTATACCTCCAATATTCTCATATTAAGATATAATTCTCTACAAACACATCCTGCATTATGTAAAGCTTTACAAATTAAAAAAATGAAGACAAAACCTATTTTATTTTTACTTTACAAAGAGTTGACTAGGGTAGATTTTTTTTTCCTTATGGATAATAAATATAATAAAAATGCTACATTTACTGTTGTAATGAGCAATTTAATAGAGTACAAACAAGATTCTTTTTTGCCC
>NW_011888844.1:6840199-6844931 GCF_000151845.1 Pteropus vampyrus | reverse complement strand
TTTTTTTCCTTATGGATAATAAATATAATAAAAATGCTACATTTACTGTTGTAATGAGCAATTTAATAGAGTACAAACAAGATTCTTTTTTGCCCCCTGAAATAAGTACTTTTTAATGACTAAAAGTTTTCTAGCTAGCAATTTGTATAGCTCTGCACTCTTCAAGGTTAATAGGATACTGAGCTGATGCATCTTTTCTTAAAATAATTGAATACTATCATTATGGACTATTTAATTTAGGTAATGGGCACACGAAAAAGGCAAGAAAAGGATATAATACCTAAATATGTAACCAGAAAATTATTATAATTTTTCTAATATGACTTGAGCATATGGTAAAGGGACAGATATACTTCCTAAAAGTTCACCTGATACGAATGTGAATTGGCAATTTAATAAACTAAGTAAATTAAAAATAATTTAATTGAATTTTTTAAACTCTGGATTTTTAAAACATGGTTTTCATAACTTATGCATGAACTTTTAGTTTAAGAATATACTTTTGCAATAATTAGCTGCAAAACATAAATATAATTTTGAATGCATGGGAAAAATATACATTAACACTATCCATTTGGGTTAGTGTTTTTGCTGTTTTGTTTAAAATGTAGTGTTGATATTAAAACCAAGATTTCAAATGAAATAATGTTTAATTTAAATGAAGCAAAATAATTACCCTCCTATGGATCAAGTTAAATTTATTTAAAAAGTCACATCTTCTATAATAGAACTCTTAAAACAAATAAACAAATTGAGCTTACGCAACTTTGAAAATAAAAAAAAAACTTTTTCCTTACAAATCTATTCCGAACATCTTATTCCTCTTCACAATTGCTTACATTTATATGAAGTTCTTATCTTTTAAAAGAACTTTCATAATTATTTTATTTTTATCATTATGAAGCAGATAGAATTTTATAATCTTAAAAGCAATTTTATAATCTTAAAAGCAATTTTACATAGATTGTCTCACTTGGTCCTTATAAGAATCCTTGTTGGTTGTTGGGGATGATTCTATCATCTCTAACTTATAAAGAAAGGTTTAAGTGAGGTTAAATAAGTTGCATAAGGCCACAGCTTATAAATGGCAGAGATGATGTTGCAGGAAGCAATACCCGACAGAGGAATTTGGACTCTCAGACAACTTTGTTAGAGGAAGGAGAATTTATTAGGCCGGCAGAGCATGTGGGATAACAACTCCATGCACAAGCATACTCTTGTTAGATTTCTTACAGTTTGTATACTTCTGCAGTGTCCATGCAAGGGGTACAGGATTACTTTGTCTGAGATTTCACATGTGCCTTCTTACTCAGGATGGGGAGGGGGAACTTTGGGTGGGGGGGTTGCAAGACGGGTGGAATTTCCAGACCACTGGTCTTATAGGTCCTTTGTTTTGTAGAAGCCGCGGCCTTGGCATTATCAGCACCATTATAGAATTCTTGAACAGAGAGATGGGACACATAGGCTATAAGCAGAGAGTAGCGCTTATTGATGCTATTACCTGCTCAGCGGATTCCTATCCAAAGGCTGAGATCCAATTGTAACATAACGAGCAGTCTTACACAGTCTTGTTATCCCTACACAGATACAGAGATAAGGAAGAACATTAGTTGGTTGGCAAGCCATGAATCAACGGATGTGAGCTGGAGAGTACTTGAGGTGGGGGAGGTAGCCATGGGAAAATGTTAGCTGGAGAGCACTGGGTAGAAGAGGGGAGAGAGCAGTTAGGAATGGACTTGAACCAGCTGAGTCGGTCAATTCTGCAGGCCCTTTCCTTTGCATTTTTTCAGATGCCTCCTCTCCTCTCTCAATGGGACAAGCTCAGGTTTTCTGATTTTGTCACTAACTTTCTTTATGACCTTGGAAAAAGTATGTCTCTGTTTCTCCATCTTCAAAATAAGAATTTAACCAAGATAAATCCTTATGGTACCTTATGGTCCTCAAATCTCATGTTTTGTTTTGTTTTGTTTTCACCTTAAAATATGTAATTAAGAAGCACAAAAAAATGTATGTAATATAAAATATGCATAGATTTGGTACATAATTTCTTAGTTTTTACTTTAGAGAAAAAGACAGTGAGGAAAAGGTTTATAAATCTATCCATCCCTTGTACAAAAAGTTGCAACTAAAATCAGCAACCCTTTGCATTACCACCATCAACTCTGAATATAATATGAATGATACCTAGGAATTGGAATTTACCTAGATGAGTTCTCGAAGTTCTTTAAAAAATGCACCATTGGATAGAAAAAAAAAAAATGGCATAGATGACAGAGGCTCTGTTCATCCCTCTGGCAACCAAATGAAAGTTGTGACAGAAACAAGGAGCAGCAGCAGGAAAAATCTCCTGGGATATAGAGGAATGAATCATGCAACTAGGGAGAAATTCAAGAAATCACCCTGCAATGGCAGAAGGTAGAACGGGGCAAGGACGCGGGGCTGCCCGGTCCCAGGCGGCTCAGTGAAATGGAGGCTGCGGCAGCAGCAGAAGCTTCTTAAAGGGGCCGCGTCCCCGAGCGGATTTTTGTGATGACAGACCTGCTCGCTCTGAGCACCAGTGACGATTCAGTTGCACGCAGGGGGCACCAGGGACTTAAAGGGAGACATTGTCTGCGTGAGGGCTGAGGTGAGACTTGCTGGGTACAAAAGTACCTGTGATATCCATTGTTCCCTGTTGAACCCTCCCCCACTATCATAGCCATGACATCATCAAACTGGATAACAGAGGTTGCTCTGCCCAGAGGATTCCCTGAAGCCCCACCTCCCCCAACTCACGGCCCCACCCAAGCCACATCCAGTTTTATTCTCAGCGAGTCAGTTACTCCTTGCTGAGCAGTGCCTAGACTCACACTGGAGGCAGCTGGCCTTGTTTTCTGCTGTGGCCTTTTGAGGCAACTAGAAGCACAGCATTTGTGGATTGCTTGCTGAATCTTGACAGGTGGCCCTGGAAGGGTAGAGGCGGCTGAACCTCTCAGGACTGTGCCACTGAACACCTACTTCACAAATCCACACTAATAAGACCAGGAGAATTAGGAGCTTTGCTTAGTACATAGAAACAGACATGGAAAAGGCAGCCAAAAGGGGAAGACAAAGAAGCAGAAACCATATGAGAGAAGAGAACAGAGATCCAGATATAATGGAGTCAAGTAATCTAACAGATGCAGAGTTCACAACACTGATTATAAAGATGCTCAATGAACTTTTGGGAAGTGTAGATAAATTCAGTAAGAACTTTAACAAAGAGATTAAAAAAAAAACACATAAAAATGAAAGTGGAAATTATAACAGGGAACCAGTCTGAAATGAATACATCTGAGATGAGAAGTATATTAAATGGAATCAACAAAGGAATAAACAAAGTGAATGAAGAAGAGGATCTAATCCCCTATCTAGAGGACAGGAAAGCCAATCTGGACACTCAATCAGAATGGCAAGAAAAAAGATGCCAAGACTACAAAAATAATTTAAGTAGGATATAGGACACTATTAAGGCTCCAAATATTCATCTAATTGGCATTACTGAAGAAAATCAAGATAATGAACAGCTGTTTGAAGAAATAATGATGGAAAACTTCCCTAACCTGGTGAAGGAAATGAACATAAACCCCAGAAAGCTTAGAGAATTCCAAAAATCAGGAATCCAAAGAGGCCCACACCAAGACGCATCATAATTAAAATGCCAAAGGTTAAATACAAAAAAAAAAAGAATATTAAAAGCAGCAAGAGAAAAACAAATAATTACACATAAGGGAAAACCCATAAAACTGGCAGCTGATTTCTCAAAAGAAATTATGCAGGACAGAAGGGCTTGGCAAAAAAATATTCGGCAGGATGAAGACCCAGGATCTACAACCAAGAATAATTTATCCAACAAAGCTATCATTTAGAGTTGAAGGACTGATAAAGAGCTTCCCAGACAAAAATAAGCTAAAGGAATTTATCATCACCAAGCTAGTATTACAGGAAATGTTGGAGGAACTTGTTTAAGAAGAAGAAAACATGTATCAACAACATGAATAAAGAATGGTAACAACTACACTCCTATCAATAAGTACCTTAAATGGAAAAGAATTAAGTGCTCCAACCAAAAGATAGAGTGGCTGAAAGGATAAGAAAATAAAACCCCTACATATGATTTGAGTCCCTTTTTCTTGTCTCTTATTGCTCACATCTGTTTGGGCAGGAGAGGAGAGTTTCAGGCCTATAGGAATAAAATGGGTTATCTAACTATCTTGCTTGCTGAAACTGAGTCCATTTTCCTTATTCTGCCTACTTGCCCTAGTGGGTGTCTCTGGGCAGGGGAGGAGAGTCTCAAGCTTCCAGTATAGCAAAGCTTCTCAGACTAGGTCGTTTGTTTTAGCTGTGTCCTTTTTGCTGATTCAGCCAGCTAGCCCACCCCAGTGACTTTAAGTGAGGGAGTAGAGTGCTTCCTCTGGCCTCTTATTTTTTGTTAAGCTCCTAATTAACCAGTCAATCCCCCTTGCCAGTGTTACCAGGCTTGACTTGTTTTGTCAGAGGGACCTGGTTTCATTACAGAGAATGCTGGAGAAATGAACTGATCTGGGTTGTTATCTGTCCGTAGATTTAAGGTTGGGAAACACCTCTGGGAAGCTGTTACCGGGACCCAATATTTGAATCCATCTGCCTGCACGCACTGGCTAAAAGAAATACACAAGCAGGAGTTTGCTGTATGGAAAGGAAGATAATTTAATATTGAATTGGCCAATCTGGA
>NW_011888844.1:6802503-6840149 GCF_000151845.1 Pteropus vampyrus | reverse complement strand
GATAAAGAGCTTCCCAGACAAAAATAAGCTAAAGGAATTTATCATCACCAAGCTAGTATTACAGGAAATGTTGGAGGAACTTGTTTAAGAAGAAGAAAACATGTATCAACAACATGAATAAAGAATGGTAACAACTACACTCCTATCAATAAGTACCTTAAATGGAAAAGAATTAAGTGCTCCAACCAAAAGATAGAGTGGCTGAAAGGATAAGAAAATAAAACCCCTACATATGATTTGAGTCCCTTTTTCTTGTCTCTTATTGCTCACATCTGTTTGGGCAGGAGAGGAGAGTTTCAGGCCTATAGGAATAAAATGGGTTATCTAACTATCTTGCTTGCTGAAACTGAGTCCATTTTCCTTATTCTGCCTACTTGCCCTAGTGGGTGTCTCTGGGCAGGGGAGGAGAGTCTCAAGCTTCCAGTATAGCAAAGCTTCTCAGACTAGGTCGTTTGTTTTAGCTGTGTCCTTTTTGCTGATTCAGCCAGCTAGCCCACCCCAGTGACTTTAAGTGAGGGAGTAGAGTGCTTCCTCTGGCCTCTTATTTTTTGTTAAGCTCCTAATTAACCAGTCAATCCCCCTTGCCAGTGTTACCAGGCTTGACTTGTTTTGTCAGAGGGACCTGGTTTCATTACAGAGAATGCTGGAGAAATGAACTGATCTGGGTTGTTATCTGTCCGTAGATTTAAGGTTGGGAAACACCTCTGGGAAGCTGTTACCGGGACCCAATATTTGAATCCATCTGCCTGCACGCACTGGCTAAAAGAAATACACAAGCAGGAGTTTGCTGTATGGAAAGGAAGATAATTTAATATTGAATTGGCCAATCTGGAATGAGGGGAGATAATGTTCTGTAAGACCCAACTCCTCGATGATGTAAGCTACAGATTATATAGGGCAAAATCACAAGACTATGTGAATTAGGAGTTCGGGGTCATGCTGGGAGCTGATTGGTTGGAGGTGAGGAAAGGGCAGTAAATAATTTTTCTAATCTTGAGGACAGCTCTAAGGTCTATTCTGACTACTCTCTGTCTGGTTTCATGGAAAAGTAGTCAGGGGGTTGTTCTACCTGAAGGAGTTGAAATATAATTTAGGTCAAAATATTATCTTTAGAGTGACAGAGGTCCAAACCTGATGACCATCAGTTACGTCTTCTGCTGCTTTGGAGGTTGCTGATTACCCAGAAGAGAGGCAAGGTCTGTGAGGGCTGTAAAAAGAGAGATGATTTTTGGAGCTGGGAATCAAAACTAAATTTGGTCAGTCATAAGAACATTTGGTTTCATAGCCTTCCTGTTGTGTGAAAGGACACAAAACACACTGTCATCTATATTGTTCTTTCAGTTTGGGGATCCCAAACCAGTTTCCTTTCTTATCACCTTTTGTAGTAGTCTTTGGTTGCCTCTTGCCCCATTTACAAGTCTTATAGTGGTTAGTGGGGACGAGTAGGGAAAACAGGTTTATGCCACCATATTCTGATAGTAATTCTTATACTATAAATTTAAGATAAAATGAGTAAAATACAGTGAAGCTAAGCAACTTGTTCTAGGTCCAGCAAAAAATTAATAGTATAGTTGGAATTAGATTTTAAGTCACATGACATTGATCTTGTTTTGTCTAGTATAGAACTTAAATAAATCAGGTATTTCTTTTATTTGTAGCTGAAATAAACGCAGAGAAGAAATTATGATATAACTTTATATAAATTTTATTTCAACCTTTTCTCTATCAATTTGAGTCAATAAAGTAATATTAAGTTAATGGTTATTATGTAGATAATCAACTTAATTCAACTGTATAATTACTGTTATACATGTACAAAACAGAATATGATCCATTCTTAATGTGGCGGCTAAAAAATAAGACTTTTTCTTCCACCTCCTAAGTTTTCCTAGCTGGGCTAATAACCAAATTAACAAAGACAGGTTAAGAGGAGAAAATTAAATTTTAATAAATGCACATGGAGAATTTATATAAGTATGAAAATTCTAAAGACAATGAGGCAACAGTGGGTATATAAGACATTTTGGACAAAAGAGAAAAGGGGGGAAATGGAGTTTTAGATTTCAGAAGTGAAAATGTGCAATTTACAGGTAGTTTAGGAAGAAAAGAACATGAATGGCAGGCAAGTCTTGCTAGGTAATTTAGAAATGATGAGACACAGGCCCCTGCCCGAAGTCTTCTTATTTACTATACTTATTTCAAATTAGGCTAAAGCTAACATCCTAAGATTTCCTTACTGAAGCAGATTTTTCTGTCTGAATCTCTTGGACAGGAAAAGGGAGAGGGTCAAAGGTTCTTTCTGAGTCTTTTGTTTCTTAATAACCAACTTAAAATCAATATGCCACAGTTTTGGGGGTGGCCAAACTCTAATTCCCTTCATGAAATATCTGAGCCCTTCAGTTTTTTTTTTTGTTTTCTTTTAAAGGGCCTTTAAATTATTTCTAGTTATAAATAGTACAGATGTAAAGTGCAGCATAGTCAATGATATAATAACTATGTATAGTGTCAGATGGGTACTAGACTTACCAGGGTGATCACTTGGCAAGGTATGTAAATGTCTAATCACTATGTTGTACACATGAAACTGATATAATACTGTATGTCAACTATAATTGAAAAATAAAAATTAATATTAAAAAAGATGATCTAATCTCACACATATTTTATAGTTTAGGATACTAAAGCTGCAATAGATAATGCATCTTGGCTTATTAAGGGGAAAAGTTGGGCTGAATTAAAATTTAGGTGTTCTAATTACTGAAATCAGCTTTCTACCACTTAACAATGCCATTTCATTAATAGAGCATAGAGCATGAATACCTGGGAGAATTTAAAAGATGTTATTTTATTAGGGATTTCAGTTTTTCTTCTGGTTAACTGGGGTAGTTTTAGAAAAAAATTACTCAAAACCTTTCATTACCATTAAGTACTATCTGAGAAAGAGGGAATAACTGCTTGTCTTTTTATTTTTTATGGTTTTCTAAATAATGATTGATTTCCGTAGAACAATCCAACAGTATTGTATTAATATGTGTGTGTGTTTGTGTGTGTGATCATGAACTCATGGATTTAAAAGATTTGGAAAAAGTCCAAATATGGCTCCTTAGTCTTTTTCCCCAGTTGTTGTTTTTTAAGTTTCCTTGTTTTCTGTATGACAAAATATCACAGGCTCGTCTTTCCAAGAAGATCTGGTTCTTCTTAGTTATAAATAGTATTTAGAGCTATAGACAATACTCTTTAAAATTTCTCTCAGAGAAAATATTTTGTGAGTTCATGCTGATACTACCAATTCACATTTAGAATTTGAGAGCATATTTTTTTGCTTAAGTTCTTTGATATTATAAGTGTATTTCTATTCTCATTTTCATTTTTATTTTTCTCTTATGGTGATCATTTTGACTGCCAATGACTTATTTTGCTTATTTGCTTTATTCTATTGTACACTTTTTCAGTGTAACAATATTATTATTGCTAATAAAATAACTAATACATAGAGTTTGAGATTTCCTTACAGATTTTTTTCCTGTTTTTGTTCTCAGTTTATATCTCAGTAAAGATTTGTAGTCAAATTACTGATATCTTAAAGTTACAAGTCAATATTTACTTAATTGTTTTTGCTTTTGATTTTAAACATTGATGCTTTATTTTTGTTTTAAATCATTTGCATAGTTCTGAAGTCAAATCTACAAAACCAGGTGCATTTAGAAAAATTTAGCTTCCATCTCTTTTCATTCCACCTTATTCACTCTCTCACCTAGTTATTAGATTTTTGACTCATTTTTATTAACATATGTGTATATATATAATCTTCGGTCTCTTATTATTAGATACTAGACGGCATAGTATAATTCATTTTTACCACATTACTTTTAAAATTAATGTTTGAATCAGCAAGCGATAAAATGTATATGAATTATAGAGATGATATTAAATTATCTTTCATCAGCTTGACATATAATTCATATACAATAAAATGCACCCATTTAGACTGTACAGGTCAACATGTTTGACAACTGTCTTTAGTGGCATAACCACCACCACAATCAAAATATAGAATGTTTCCATCACCACAAGTTTCTCTCAGGCTCGTTTGCAGTCAATCATCTCCTCATACCCTCAGCCTTTGGCAGACACTGATATGCTTTCTCGTCCCTATAGTTTTACATTTTCTAAAGTTTTACATAAATTAAGTTAAAAAACATAAAGTCTTTTTTGTCTACATCCTTTCATTTAGCATAATGCTTTTGAGATCCAGCCAGGCTATTACATGTATCAGTAACTTGTTCCTTTTTATTGCTAAATAGTAATGCACTATATATATACCACAAAGGTTTCTTCCTTACGCATTCTGAATAGTTTACCAGTGGAGACTTCTGGGTGTGAAGCTTTCTTTGTGAGAAGATTTTTAACCTTTAAAAGGTTAAGGAATTCATTACTTTTGATATAAGAATATTCAGGTTACTAAGTTTTTTCTGAGCTAGTTTTGATTCTCTGTGATTTGTAAGGATATTTTTCAATTTCACCTTAGTTATCAAACTTATAATATTTAAAGTATTTATAATATTTGTCAATATTTGATTTGCCTAGAGGGTAAATTTTAATATTTCCTCATTAGCTTTTACTGCATGTAGGGTCAGTTGTGATGCCCTCTTTTATGTCTAATATTAATATTTTATATCTTCTCTTTTTGATCCATTCAGCAAAAAGTTTACCAATTTTGTAGATCCTTTTTAAAAAACATTATATATATTTGAATTTTATATTGCTTATTATATTCTATTTCAGATTTTTCTTTTTAAAAAAATTAGTTTATTTACTTTGGGTTTACTTCACTTTTATAATTTTTAAGGTGAAAGATTAGATTATAGATTTTAGACCTTATCTTCTAATCTAAGCATTTAATGCTATAAATTTAACTTGATGAATGTCGTTATTGCATCTCACTAATTTTGATTCGCTGTATTTTCATGCTTTTAAATATTTACATTTAATTAATTCATTAATTTTATTAAATTAGTTATAAACTTATGGTCAAACAAGAACCTGCACAAAATTTTTTATAGTAACGATTCATAATTATCAAAAATTTAAAGCAACCAATTAGCCAGTGATGTCATGTGAGATGATATAATAGAACCTCTACTAAAACAATCATTGAGCTGGTAAGAACTATTAGAGTAAAGTGTTTTGGAACTCTGAAGTCTGGTTGAACACATGCAGAGTCTAGGGGAATGCTTGAAGAAGAGACTGTTTAATTTTGGCGAATTTCAGCATTTCATGTAACAGATACCATCACCACTCTCAAACCCAGAGCTGTCAGTTGTGTGGATGGTGGCCTGAATTTCTGGTATGGCTTGCAGATGCCAAAGTGGGCAATAAAGACTTTGCCTTCCAAAAATCAGTGCTGTGTTTTGATTTGTCTGGCAGGTAAATAAGGGGCTGACAGAATTTTCTTCTTTTCCTTACTCTATCAGGGAATTTTTTAAATCAATTGGGCTGGACCAGGTTTTCTGATAGCATCTGTTGAAAAAATTAAAGACAGAGAACTTTTTTTTTTTTTTGGATTCAGGTAGTTAAGGAAATCTGTCAGGTCACTGACTAACAGTAGACATAATGGAACAGAGGTTTTAGTGACCACACATGATACCAAGTTATGTAAATGATTTAAGGAATATTAGATATTGCTATTGGTTTAACAAGGTGAGGACTGACCTATGACTAATAGACTTGCCAAATCTGAATATCATTGGTTACACTGGAAAAAAATATGTGATGCAAAAAAGAAGAAAAAAAAATAATGGTAACTGGGAAACCTGTAACTGAAACAGATTTTGTTAATTTGGAGGTAGGAGTTGGGACACGGAGACTGAGTAATATCATCATAAAATATCTCACCTTTTTCTTTGGAAATAAAAGATGAGGTCCCAAGAACTTTTTAATTATTTACATTAATAAATTATATATTATATTATATTGGTCAAAATATAAAAGGTAATCAGTAGTAGAATACATATGAAATGTAGGTAGTTTTTTTAACCTTTAAAAATAAAGAAACTTGATTAATATAAAAAAAGTGCAATAATATCATAAAGTCACAATATAAAATAATATAGCAAATATGCAGAAAAGAAGGAACATAGCAGGATTAAGATAGATTATTCTTAGAAAGCCCTGCTTACAAGTTTGGCCTGCAGTAGGCATCTTGGAAACTGTTGTTTTGAGAGGGTTTCTCACCATTTTCAGAACTAATAGAGTGGTTCACCCTGCCAAAAGTGTGCAAATGATATTCTTTATGTTACATACCTGCTTTGCTTCTTGGAGTTTGTAAGTTTTATTAAGTGTTAGGCTGAGGCTGCCTATGTGGCCATTCCTCAATAAAAACCATGCGCACTTTATCTCTAAGGAGTTTCTTTGGTAGACATTTATGACACATTACCACACAACTCATTATTGGGTGTATTAAGGATTTCTTGTATAACTTCACTGGAAGAGATCTTATTGGAAGCTTGCACCAGGACTTCTCTAGGCTTCAGTATGTATATCATTTTTCTTTTCTTATTTTTCTATAATAAACTTTAGTCATGAACATGACTGTATTTTGAGTCCTGTGAATCTTCAAACCTTGGGGTGGTCTTGGTCCCTGACAGAGTAAGGAAAAAAAAAAGTTATTATGATCACAATAAAAGGCTGTGAGCCAAACTTTCATATTAAAGGATAAATAATCTTTGTATTTAGTTTAAAAAAGATTAATCTACACAAGTTTTATAAAAGATATGACTAAAACAAATGTCATCTTAAAGTCAGAAAATAAGGTATTGGTAAAGAAATGCCAATAATTACAGCAAAAGGTAAGCAAGGATGAACTTTAAAAATAAGATGTAGCAGGATATAAGACAAAACACTGTTAATGTATAATTTAGCAATTATTACATTATTAAGAGTAGCACTCCACAAAGAAGACATTGAGTAATATTTTTTTCTGCAGCAAATAACACATCATTAGAATATATGTACACATTTAGAAATGAAAGTGTTTGAAAGACATGAAAATATTACAAAACCATAAATATTGGGTCATACATTTATAGGTCTTTTTAAGAATTTGGCAAGTTAAGAAAACAAAAAGTAAAATAAGTGAAATATGAAAGATATTAATAAAAACAATGAGTTTGATATAATAGTTAAAATGAACTATTGTATTCACAAAATAGGACATATTAAAAAATACTAACATGTTTACAAAATCTATGTTGTATGCCACAAATTATGAAATTTCAGAAAGTAAAGTTTTATAAGCTATATTATAACCTATATTTTAATACTAAAATATCATCAACAACATAAGCACTAATTCTAATAACTCTTAGGCCAGAAAAGAAACACGTCTGAAGTGAAGTACTAAAATTTATTTCTGAAGAATATTGCAATTAAATTTTCTCACCACTGTAGGAGTGAAAAACTTTCCAATAAATCAGTCACAAGGAAGTGATATCTTCAGGTGCCAGCCCCCAGGAAAGCACTGACAGCCACCAGGATGAAGATAACGAAACTGCCTGCTAGGCTCTGTTTGATTGAAGAGTTCCCCAGAAACATTTGTCTTTGTGTAAAACGTTTACAGGCAACATTTGCTTTCTGTAATCTGCTTGCTTGTTTGTTCAGAAGACACCAGGATACGGTCTTAAGCTTTATAAGCTGCCTCCTCTGGAAGCTCGGGGCTGATCTCCTCTGACCCTGCGTGGTAGAGAGTCAGTCGCCGGCCGGCTAATAAAGGCTCATAATTAATCTCAATTGGCTCCGTGGGTCTCAGAATCATTCGCGCCATAACAAAGAGATGAGACACATGGAAAGAAAAAAATAAATAATTAAGTAAAAACATATTATTAATTTCAGTAAATATAAAAAGACTAAGTACTCCAAATAAAACATAATGATTGAAGGGCAAATGGCAGAAAAAGTTACATTATGTTATCAGTAAACCAAAATGAAGTTGTTGTAATATTAATATCGAATAAAAAGATATATTTTATAACAATAAAATAAACATTTTGATAGGAAGATATGATAGTAAATATAAACATACTTAACAAACTTCAAAATATATGAAGCAAAATTTAGATTAAAGCAAAATATTCATGATCACATTTAGGAATTTTAACACATTTTTCAGTAAATCGTAGAAAAAGTACATATAATGTTAGTAATAACAAACATTTGAACAATAATGTAGCTTGTGCTCATTAATATAAACAGAATACTGAATCAAATATTTGCAAATTAAATATTATTTTCAAAGATATATGAAGGATTTACCAAAATAGACCTTAAACTCAGTTATAAAGCAGGTCTCAACTAATATCAAAGGTCAACAACGATTAACAGTATATTCAAACCACAGTGAAATTAATAGAAATAATAGGAGCAACACCATTAGAAAATCCTGTTAACCTAAAATGAGAGGCAATAAGCATTTATTTGGGATCAAAGGATTGCAATTCAGGCAGCAAGGTTTAGGTAGAAACTCAAATAGTGTCCTTATTCTAGAGGGAAGGCAAGAGTTTTTGTTTGTTTGTTTGTTTGTTTTTATGAGAAAAGGAAAGAAATAATTACATGTATAGAAGAAGAAAAAATTCTATTGATGCTAAGAACCTGAGTTACTCTTTAGCTATATGTGATTAGTTACTGATTCTGTCTTCAGAAAGAAGAGTCCATAATCATCAGTCCTTGTGGTCAGGATTTCTGCCTTCCTGCTGGCTTTAACAATTATTTATAAGACAATGTTAGTTTGGCCCAGTCCAGAGGTCTGGCCCAGTTCAAACAGTCCAAAGTTTTAAAGAGCAAGATGTACAAGGTAGTTCTGTTACCAGAGAGTGGGATCCTCTCCCGGCGTGTTGTCCAGGTTTTTGATGTTTCAAACAAAGAATTGAGCAAGACACTGAAATACAGTAGAAAAGAAAAGTTTTATTAGAAAGGAAAGTGTACTTCCAGAAATGGAAGCGGTCCTGAGCAAGGGAAGCGTGGCTCAAAAGGCCTAGTAACAAAAACGTCAGGGTTTTTATCCCTTTTTGCTGTGGGTGGTTACTTAGAGTGGGCTTCCTTGATTGACAACTAAGATTGACAGGACTCAGTTATTCATCATTTTGCTTTCTGTGCATGTTTGTTCCCAGAATTCAGTCTGTTATAATGATATTAATGAACTTCTGGGCCTATGCAGCATATTATCATGATGGTACAATGAGACTCAGGTGAGTTGAAGGTCGTTGGGGGTCTTCATTGTGCAGGTGCGAGTGACTGGCTTAATTTAAACTGGTACCTAAATCTCTGCCTACTGGTTTCTTTGTGTGAGTTAAAAAATGCCTTCTGGCTTGCTTAATTGTGAGCGGATTAAGGTGGACCCTTTCTAGGATAGGATGACCTCAGTGTCTTTACTGGCAGTACCAAAACCCCCTAACTTTCTTGCCTACCTCTTTTCTAAGAGTTATGAACCCCCTTACTATTAGTATGGATGTTGAGGGATGGGAGGTCTCTTCTTCCGTATTTGCTTCCTGCTGAGAATGGGCAGTAGTCCCTGCCTATAGGGGTTTCATGGAGCTCTTTCCCCTTCTGCCTCACTCAGGGTGTGGTCTTGGGTTTCCTGCTGAAGTGTCACCTCAGTCCCTAGACAAGGAAAAGAAGATACAAACTCGTTATTTAAATCATACATCTATTAATTTCTATTACTGATTTGCCTATTAATTGAGTAAAGGGAAACAGGCTTGGTTAATATGTTTCTTAAAGAGTAAAAGGAAAGACTTTTGGTTTAAAGTCCCCTCCCCCTCCAGACTCTAAGGCCCCTGCCTGGCCTAACACCATTTCTGCTTAACAATGGGCTTATGACCCTTATCAATAGCCAGAGGATCTGAGTCACCAGGGCAATTATCAAGATTTGAGGGAGAGAGCCTTTTTCCCAAAGGAGAGAAGAAAACTTAACTAGGTTTACTAAAAAGATTAACTCTGCAAGAGATGTCCCATTTCATTTCCTGCTAAAAGATTAAGAATTTTACAAGTGATGTTCTGTAACAGTTCCTCTGGAATGGCTGCTCTGTCTCCATGTTAAAATGGATCCACTTACATGTCAACTTTTATATTTTCCCCTTTCGATGAAGATCTTTTTTTGAAAGCATCACTGATCAACTATTACAGGCAAAGCTAACCTATGGATATCAGTATAGTTGTTACTTTGAGAGATTTAGTGCCTGAGATGAAAATGAGAGAAACGTCTCAGTTACTGAAAATATTCTACATCTTAAATGGGAGTGTTTGAATGCATTTATACATATATAAAAATGCATTAAGCTATATAATTAAGATTCATCCACATATATGTAAAGAAAAAGTTTGGAAATCAATACCACTTAAAATCTCAGTAGACAATCTTGCCTCACATTATTGGTTAAGAAATGTTAATTATACAGATGACCTATCATGCTTAATACATATAGGAGGCACTACAATCACAGTAAGCAACTTTTTCTCTTAGATAAAAAAGACTCCTTAATATTAGACTGAGTAAAAGATTGATCTATGAAAAAATAACTTTGAGAATCCAATGAAAATCTAAGAAAAGAAAGGAATTTGAAAAAAATCAAACATTTTATTTTAGTATCTTTGTTATCAAACTTAAGGGGTTCGTTTTGCCTGCACACATCAATTGCCAAAAGAGACATGGACAGGAGTTTGCAGCAAAAAAAATTTAGGTTTATTTAAAGAAATGGAGTGAAGCCTGGAGACACAGGTGAGCCAATGCTCAAAGACCTGGCTTCTCCTTGGCCTCCACAGGATGGATAGATTATATAGGGGAAAACTCTTAGTCATGGTAACTAAGGGAGTTGGGTTGTGGGCTCTACAGATTTGCCAGGGCTAGAGTAGGAGGCATTTGATCATTGCATCAGGTTCTGATGTCGGCCATAGCATTGTTCTCTCTGATTTCAAGAGGATACTGATAGGGTTGTTAGCCTTCCTGAGTGTGAAACTGCAAGATGTTATCTTTAGTTTGACTGAAACTCTTTCTGTGGTCAACAGACCTGAGGCTTTGTTCCTAAGACTGTTTGATGCTGATCTAATGGCTTAATGATTGAAGGAGTAGTCATGCAATATTCAGAGGCTAAGGAAAGAAAACAAGCAAGTGAGCCCAAGGCCATTTTAAATCTAGGAGACAGAGAACAGAAAAAGTCATTTTAAAGAAGTGAAGATCTATCTGTTCCATTACGTCTTCTAATTCACCTACTTTCTGGGAAGAAATAAACATTACCAACTCACCCTTTGATAAGATAAACAGAATCATTGAGTATATACCAAATTTCTATTATAAAACAACCTAGATATAAAATGCAAATATATATTTGTGAACATACTGTATCGTTTGGGTTTATATTGATTATATTTTTACATGTTGGTAAATAAAACCGTTAAAATTAATATATGTAAAATGCTAACCTAATTTCTACAGTTCATTATACTTTTATTTCTAAATTCATTATTCATTAGCTGTCACTATCCAAGTAATAGGACATATGTCCAATATTTGTTCATATTATTTTGTCAATATACAAATTTTATTTTTATGTTGATTCCAAATATTAAAATGATTTATTTATCTTGAGCATTCCTAAATACATATTTTTATTATTCGAGAGCACTTTTTTCCTCCCCTGGCTTCTTTGTTATTGAATTGAAACTATTGATAAAATTGAGCTTTAGAGTTAAGCAAATTACCATTTACAGAATTTTTTAACCAAATGTATTCTAAGATAACTTTTTGTAGCTACTATGGCACACACTACTCAATAAAATTAGAAATAAGAGGAAATTTTTTATATTTACATTTAGTGTTATATTTAATAGCTAGTGTTAGCTTGCTTTATTGCATAAATTTAGCTCAACTGTACATATTTAAAACACTCATGTATGATATAATGGTTTTCAAAAAGGCACTTACAGGAGAAAGACTAATAAATAGTTCAGAGATTTCCTTTTGAGAGAAAATATATTTTTGTGATGAATTTCCTTTTAAAATGCACGTGGACAGTGACATCACTAAAATAACAGCATAGAAGACTCCAGCCTCTGTCCTCCCACAAAGATCCATAATCAGACAGCTATCCATGAATGAAAACAGGTCTTGGAGTGAACTCTGGAGTCCACTTAAGAAATTCTGCAACACAGTGGAACAAAAACCTGAGAATAATCACACAAAAAGGAAAGGAAAACAGCTTCATTTTGCGTGCATCATTCTGATGCAGGACAGCACAAATTTCCTCGAGTTGGTTGTGGGGGAGACCAAGTTCTGCACTGAGAGAAGAGAAGGGTCCTTTGGCTGAGAGTGTAGAAAGAATTCAACACACACGCCAAAGTCAAAAGGAAAGTTTCTTAGAAAAGGGGTAACGCTCCACCGACAGAGTGTAGTTTCCTCTCAGAGGCAGAGAGTGAGAAGGACAGTGAGAGGGACAGAGTAAAGCCACTGAGAGGGACCCTGAGTGTTCAAGGAATTTAGTTTATGTCATTCTTTAGTTCCCATTTCCTTTGATGTGGACATACAGTGAGGAAGGGAAAGAGTATATAGCTTGAAAAAGTGAGAATATGTAGAGTGAAAGGCCTGCTGGCAGTTCCCAGCCTTTAATCCTTAGGTTCCCCATGGTTTTAGCCCTAGGGAATCACTCTTGGTTCCTGTTTCTCCTCCACAGATGTGGGGAATGGATTGTTAGCAATCCCAGCAGAAATATTCTTTTGTTCAGAAGGTGTCCTCCCTGGCCTGGCTGCAGGGCTGATCAGCATATTGCAGTCTCTGATTCTGCCTTGATTAACATTTTTAATTCTCTTGCCTCCTTTCTACATTAATTCCATAGCACCAATTGAGAACTCCATAGCTAAGATTTTCCTTCCTCAGGAAAGGAAGAACAGGATGAGCAGTCAGATTCCATAGCCTTTCAGGGCACTGCACAAAGGTCTCACTTCAGTTTCACCCCACCAGGACTGGCAAAGTTGACGCACCATAGGGACTGCTAGGAGCAAGGAAGAAGAGTAGGAGATACTAGTAGCAGCTACACAGTAAGAGGGCTTGAAGGTCTCAGTCACCTGCTCTGTAGACAAACCTAATTAATAAGTTTTGTCAGTGAAAAAGGGACAGATTATCTCAACTGTGTATAAACTCCCTGCAGAATTCACCAGCTTTCAATTCACAGGTATATACATGTGCTGACTGGAAAATTACTGCTTGGCTATCGCCCATGGGAACATAATGCTCTAACAATAAGCTTTCTGCTTCTGTACCCCCACTTGCACAACAGACCTGTGGGCTGACAGTTAGTAAAAAGAAGAAAAATAGACTTGTGTGTTCAAACAAGATGAAGAATGGGGTTTAGGGCTTAAAAACCTTGTACTTCTACATTTCAGGGCTGCTTAATTTGGGGTCTGCGTACCCCTGGCAGACCCAGCTGGCTGAATAAAGAGTGTATTTCCTATAACTCACTGATTTCTGGTGGTCCGTGGCAGACCCTGTTGCGGATTTTGGCCTGTGTACCTGGAAGAACCAAGCGGCACTCAGCAAACTAAGAATCGAAAGAGGTTTATTTATGCCGGCGGGCTCTTCAGAGTCACTCTTCAGAGTCTGAGCCCCAAACAAAGGCAGGCAGGTACATTTATACATTGATTACTTCCACACACTTGGCGGTCTTTTGTTTTGCGCGCGTGGGGAAGGTAGTGTTCAAGGGAGAGGAGGTTGGAAAAATTCCTCCGGGACAGAGTAGCCATCTTAGATTTCTTTACATTTGTCATGTCAACCCCAGGAAGCACACTCGCAGCCAGCCCAGGCCTTGACATCTGCAAGTGTAGGATGCCAAGCTAGGTCCCCATGTCTGACTCCCACTGCTGAGTACAAACTCTGAGCTAGTTTCTGCTATACACTTGCACACTTCCAGTCTGACATCTGCCAGACTCCAATGCTTTGTACATACCTGGGTAGACTGTGCAGCCATGAAGGAACACAGCAACAGCAAAGGGCCCTGTAACTGCTTATGGGCCTGGATCAAGCCCTGTTTAACTATCAATGTCCTGCATCTCTGCTCTCACCTGCAACTATTGCCTCTAGGTGTGCACCTACATGCCAATAGCCTGACCCCTGTTACTGGACTCCACTTGCCATGCCATCGTGGGAAGACCCAGAAGCTACGACAATGCACACCAACAACTAGGTACCCCACAGATGCCAGTGAACCCATAGTTGGTCTTACTCCTTGCTTCCAGCCTTGACACCAACACTATGTGTGTGTCTGAAACTGGCTGCTGTTGATATGGGAAACACGAAGAAATCTAAGATGGACTTTGAGGGCATTATGGTAAGTTAAATAAGTCAGACAGAAAAAGACAAATACTGCATTATCTTTTTTACATATCGAATCTAAAAAAAGTATAATAATAAATTAAAACCTAAGCTCATAAAAAAATAGTACTTAGATTCTAGAAGAAAGAGACACACATGAATACAAATATCTTTATGATGCTCTAGAAGGGAATTTGGTTTTCAAGACTATGTAGGAAAATTATGTAGACTTGAATTGTAGTAATGAAAATATAGAAATATGAACACATTCAAGACAAATTAAAGGTAGAATTCTGTTATTAATAACTCTAAAGTTTTCAGCTTATGGTGATAATATAGATGTTCATTGAAATAAGGAAGTAAAATAAAGTGTGAATACTTAGATTTAAGATATAGAGAGCTCATACTTGAGAACTAAGTTACTAATGCATTCAGGCTTTCATTGTTTTAGTAAATAATTTTTATTAGTGAATAGAAACTATTATTTATTAAAATAGTCATAGTTGCTTTTCCTAAACCTGTTTCTCCATGGGGCATTTTTTTCTCTTTGAAAGTTTTATTATATAGTTGAATAAAAAGAAATTCCTTTATGAAGTAATTTCTCCACATGGTATATAGAATAAAATTAAAGAAATACTTTTATTTGTAATAAACAGCAACAGTGGAAAACACTGATATTTATTGAGAGCTCACCATCGTCTAGGCACTATAGTCATGCCCCATATAACGATATTGTGGTAAAAATGGATTATATATATGATGGTAGTCCCAAAAGATTATAATGGAGCTGAAAATTCTTATCATCTAGTGACATTGTAGCCATCCTAATGTTGCAGTGCTTTTTGAAAAGAGAGATACATTTTCAAGACGAGCTTCAGGTAGGTCCTTCAGGAGATAATCCAGAAAAAGACATTGATATCATAGGAGATGACAGCTTCATGAACTTTATTACCCCTGAAGACCTTCCAGTGAGACAAGATGTGGAGGTGGAAGACAGTGATATTAAAAATTCTAACCTTGTGTTGACCTAGGGCAATGTGTGTTTGTGTCTTAATTTTTAACAAAAAGAGTTTAAAAAGTAAAAAATATTAAAAATTAGAAAAAAGCTTATTGAATAAGGATATAAATTTTTTGTATAGTTGTACAATGTGTGTATTAAGCTAAATGTTATTACAACAAAGTTAAAATTTTAAAAAGTTTATAAAGTAAAAAAGTTATAGTAAGCTGCTTAATTTATTATTGGAAAAATATTTTTATAAATTTAGTGTAGCTTAAGTGCACAGTGATTATAAAGTCTGCAGCAGTGTACAGTGTCCCGACCTGCAGGACCTAGTTATTGCGTAGAACCCGAGGAGGACCGTACCTTGAAGAAAACATGGGCAGGAGAAAAGAATGGAGGCAAGACAGTGTTCTGATCAAGCCTCCAAATTTTATTTTCGAGCGGTTATATTTATACACTCAAGTGGAGAGGGCAGGGGCGGGACTGATCAGGGAAGAGAGTATTTGTTACAAGCTCATTGGCGTCCACCAGATGAGGTGACTTCTACTTGGCTAGTCAGAAACAGGTGGGCTGTGCCAGCAGTTGCAGGCTCCCGCTCTACAGGTGGCGGAATGGGGAACAAGGACACGGGAAATGACGGGTGCTTCACAGTGCCGTGGCTATCCAAAGGTTACAGCTAGCAGAGTTTGTTCTTGACAACAGGATGTGGTTATTATCTTCGGGTGCAGGCTTAAGGCTCCCGACAGTACAGTAATGTACTAGGCCTTCATATTCACCCACCACTCACTCACTGACTCACCCAGAGCAGCTTCCAGTCTTGCAAGCTCCATTCATTCTCTATGCAGGTGTACCATTTTTTATCTTTTATACCATATTTTTACTGTACCTTTTCCAGGTTTAAATGCACAAGTACTTACCATTGTATTGCAATTGCCTATAGTATTCAATACAGTGACATGCTGTACAGATTTGTAGCCTAGGATCAATAGACTATACCATATAGCCTAAATATGTAGTAAGTTATGCCATCTAGGTTTGAGTAAGTGTACTCTATGATGTTCACATGAAAACAAAATTTCTTAATGATGCATTTCTCAAAATGTATCCCCATCATTAAGCAACACATGATTGTATATGGAGCACTGTAAGAACACACATCATCTCAATTCTCACAGCACAAATAAGGAAACGCAATTGTTTTCTTCAATTTATAGATAAGAAAAAGAAAAAAAAAACTCTTAGCAAGATTATATAACTAGTAAGTATCTGAGGCAAATTTTCAAATTAGATGACTCTTACTCCTACAGTCTGTTCTCTTAATCACTGGGAAATATAGACTAATGTATGGACGTGACTAAGAAAGAATCTGGTTACTTTCAGGAATAAAATTAATTAGTTTTTCCAAGGAGAGAAATTCAATTGTATGCTCTCACCTCAGATACATTAAGCAGGGGCCTCAGTTTTGTTTTTTGTTTTTCTGTTTTTTGTTTTGACAATTCCTTATCTTCTATGAAAATACATCTAAATGATCTTAGCATGCTCTGCTCTTAAGTGTCCACAATGCATTTTTTTCGTATTAAGCCCTTGCAGTGCATATGTTTTAGAACTCATATGCCTGGTCAAATGATACTATTTTGTAGTTTCTTCATTGTCTAAGTGCACCAATGATGTTGATGATAATTATTGTGTTTAATCAATAGCTTCTTTTACATGTAAGAAAATTTTATTGCTTTCTATGCTTGACTTATTTCACTTAACATAATACCCTTAAGGTTCATTCATGTCGTTGTAAATGGCAAAATTTCATCTTATTATGGCTGAGTATTATTTCATTATGTACATGGGTATATTCTATTACACATACATACATACATATATAATATATAATAGAATATACACATGTATATATATCACATGTATATGTGTGTGTGTGTGTGTGTGTGTGTATACATTATATATATATCACATCTTGATCAACACATCTGTCGATGGACACTTCAGATGAACATGAACATAAGGGTGCATATATCTTTTTAAATTAGTATTTTTATATTCTTAGGATAAATATCCAGAAGTGGAATTGCTGGATTATACATTAGTTCTATTCTTAATTTTTTGAAGAATCTTCATACTGTTTTCCATAGTGGCTGCACCAATTTTACAATCCCCCTAACAGTATACAAAGGTTCCTTTTTCTCCACACTGTGTCCAACACTTAATTTTTCTCTTTTTAAAAATAGTCATTCTCACAGGTGTGAGGTGATATCTCATTGTGGTTTTAATTTCCATTTCTTTGATGATTAGGGAAGTTGAGCATCCTTTCATATGTCTATTGGCCATCTATATTTCCTCTTTGGAAAAATGTCTATTCATGTCTTCTGCCTGTTTTTTTAATCAGATTGTTTGTTTTTTAATATTGAATTGTATGAGTTCTTAATATATTTTATATATTAACTTCTTGCCAGATGTATAATTTCACACATATGTGGAATATTAAAAAAAGAACAAACAGAACAAAACAGCAACAAACTCATAGATGCAAACAACAGATTGGCGGTTACCAGAGGAGAATTGTTAGGGGAGGGCAAAATGGATAAAGGAAGTCAATTGTACAGTGACAAATAAAAACTAGACCTTTGGTAGTGAGCTAGCTGTAGTGTATACAGATGTCAAATTATAATGTTGTACACTTGGAACTTATATTAATGTCATAAACTAATGGAACCTAATTAAAAAAATACTTTGTTATGTGTATTTCCTTTGACATACGGCATCAATAAATATATCGGTTTAAAGTTAAATTCAGATTATATTTCTACTATGGTATAATTTTGAGATATTTTTTAAAATAAAATTTAGGACAGTAAAATATTGATTCTAAACATTAATACAAATTGTAGTGCATTTGAAAAGAAAAATATTATTTCAGGCTAATTTTAATACTATATGAACATCAATAATTTCTTATTTTTAGATTTATTTTATCTAATACTGAAAGTGAGATATTTTCTTTGCTCTTTCTTTCTTTCAATTTGTAACCAAGATAAAAATTTGCCCTACTTTTTTTTCTCAAATTAGGGGATCCTTCCTGCCTAACCAGATGTAATCAAGCCCTAGGAAAGCCATAGTCAGGCCAGCTTAATATGTTCCTTGGGTTTCACAGTAAGATAGATTAACATAAATGACAAAGAGAAAAAAAAAAGTTAAATAAATTAAGAAAAATTTCTATTATTAAATTAATCATAATAGAGTGGAAAAATGATAGGCTTAGAGGCCAAGATGAAGTGTATTGAAATTCTAGCTCTTTAATTTACTAAATGTGCAAACATAGATAAGACAATTTATCTGATGCTCGGATCTGTTATATTTAACACAGAGATAATATTATCTTTTTATAAGGTCATTGTAAAAATAATATATACAAACTGTAAGTCAAATTGCAAGGACTAAGTAAATGATAATTCCTATATAAGGGGTGGGGACAAAATATTTTAGAATGCATATAGATGTCAAAGAAGTGTTTATAAGCATACTTCATATATTTCTCTCTCTCTCTTTTTTTTTTTTTCTTTTTTATGGTGGCAGTGGTTGACGAAGTCCAGTAAGTTTTAGGCATACAATTCAAAGATAAGGCATATATATATATATAGCATTGTGTGTTCACTGCCCATAGTTAGATTTCTTTCTGTCACCACATATTTGAACCTTTTTACCCCATCTACCTCCCCCCACACCCCTACCCTCTGATAAACACTAGTCTATTGTCCATGTCCATTAGTCTATTTGTCCTTTTTGTTTGTTGCTTTTAGGTTTATATCCCACATATAAGTGATATGTGGTTTTCAACTTTTTGTGTCTGGCTTATTTCGCTTAGCATGATTATCTCAAGGTCCATTCATGTTGTCACAAATGGCAGTATTTCATCTCTTATGGCTGAGTAATAGTTCATTGTATATATGTACCACAGTTTCTTTATCCAACCATCTGTTGTAGGACATTTCGGGTGTCCTGGCTACCGAAAATAAGTGTATGAGGGCTCCTCTTTCTCTGCATCCTCTAACACTTGTTATTACTTGTCTTGTTGATAACAGCTATTCTGACAGGTGTGAGAAGGTATCTCATTGTGGTTTTGATTTGAATTTTCCTAGTAGCTAGCGATGTTGAGCATCTTTTCATATGTTTGTTGGCCATTTGTATGTCTTCTTGAGAGAAGTATCTGTTCAGGTCCTCTGCCCATTTTTTAATTGGATTATTTATTTCATATTGTTGTTGTTATTGAGCTGTATGAGTTCTTTTGAATATTAGGCCCTTATCAGAGGCATTGCTTGCAAATATATTTTCCCATTCAGATGGTTGTCTCTTTACCTTGTTGACAGTTTCTATTGCTGTGCAGAAGCTTTTTAGTTTGATGTAGTCCCATTCGTTTATTTTTCCTTTTACTTCCCTTGCACTTGAGGTCAAATTCATAAAATCCTCTTTAAGTCCAAGGTCCATGAGTTTAGTTCTTATGTTTTCTTCTATGCATTTTATTGTTTCAGGTTTCATATTCAGGTATTTAATCCATTTTTAGTTAGTTTAGGTGTATGGTGATAGACTGTCTAGTTTTAAACTTGTACAGGTGGCTTCCCAGTTTTCCCAGCCCTATTTATCAAAGAGGCTTTTCTTTCTCCATTGTATATTTTTGGCAAGTTTGTGTAAAATTATTTGCCCATATAGACATGGGTTTACTTCTGGACTCTCAATTCTGTTCAACTGGTCTGTGTGTCTGTTTTTCTGACAGTACCATACCGTTTTGATTACTGTCGCTTTGTAGCATAATTTGAAGTAGGGCAGAGTGATGCCTCTAGCCTCGTTCTTTTTTCTCAGGATGGCTTTGGTAATTCGGAGTCTTTTGTGCTTCCATACAAATCTGATGATTTTTTGTTCTATTTCTTTAAAAAATGGCTATGGATGGGGATTGCATTAAATCTGTATAATGCTTTAGGTAATAAGGTCATTTTAACTGTGTTGATTCTTCCAATCCAAGAACACGGAATATCTTGCCATTTCTTTGTATCTTCTTCAATATCTTTTAATAGATTCTCATAGTTTTTATTATATAGGTCCTTCACAAGTTTTGTTTAATTTAGCTCTAGATATTTTATCCTTTTTGTTGTAATTGCAAAAGGAATTATTTTTTTCCACTTCTTTTTCTGACAATTCATTATTAGAGTATAGGAATGCTATGGATTTTTCAACATTGATTTTGTATCCAGAAACTTTACTTTATTGGCTTTTTGTTTCTAGTAGTGTTCTTCTGAAGTTTTTAGGGTTTTCTGTATAGACACTTATGTCATTCACAAATAGTGAGAGTTTGACTTCTTCATTTCCTATTTGCATTTTATTTCTTTCTCTTGCCTGATTGCACTCTCTAGGACCTCCAATGTTATATTGAATAACAGTGGCCATAGTGGACAGCCTTGTCTTGTTTATGATTTATAAGGAGAGGTTTTTAGTTTTTTACCATTAAGTATAATGTTGGCTGAGGATTTGGCATATATGGCCTTTATTATGTTAAAGTACTTTCCTTATATACAGATTTTGTTTAGTGTTTTGATCATAAATGAATGCTGTATCTTGTCAAAGGCTTTTTCTGCATCTATTGATATGATCGTATGATTCTTATTTTTTAATTTGTTCGAGTGATGTATCACATTAATCAATATGCGTATGTTGAACGATCCCTGTGACTCTTGGATGATGTCTACTTGATCATAGTGTACAATCTTTTTAATATGTTACTGTATTCCATTAGCCAGTGTTTTATTTAGGACTTTTACATCTGTGTTCATGAGAGATATTAGTCTGTAGTTTTCTTTTTTTGTGTTATCTTTACCAGGTTTTGGTATCACGATAATATTAGCCTCATAAAATGTTTTAGAAAGTATCGCCTCCTCTTTGATTTTTTGGAAGAGTTTGAGAGAAAAAAGGTATATCTTCTTTGAATGTTTGGTAGAATTCACTGGTGAAACCATCTGGTCCTGGACTTTTACTTTTCGGTAGATTTTTGGTGATTGTTTCAGTTTCCATATTGCCGGTTGGTCTATTTAGATTTTTCAGTTCTTCTTGATTCAGTCTTGGAAGGTTATATCTTTCTAAATACCTGTCCATTTCTTCTAGGATATTAAATTTGGTCTTATATACTTTTTCAAAGTATTCTTATATGATCCTTTGAATTTCTACCGTGTCTCTTGTAATTTCTCCTCTTTCATCCTTGATTTTGTTTATTTGTGTCCTTTCTTTTTTTTTTTTTTTTTACTATAGCCAAGGGTTGTCAATTTTATTAACCTTCTCAAAGAACCAGCTCTTCATTGCATTTATTTTTTCGATTTTTTTTTCAATTTCATTGAATTCTGCTCTAATTTTGATTATTTCTTTCCTTCTTCTGATTTTAAGCTTCAGTTTTTCTTCCTTTTCTAGTTTTTTTAAAATGATATGTTAGGTTGCTTATTAGGGCTTATTATTGTTTTTTGAGATAGGCATGTAATGATATGAATTTTCCTTTTATTATCATTTTTGTCGTGTCCAAAATATCTTGATATGTTGTACTATTATTATCATCCTTTTCTATGTATCTCTTGATCTCTCTTTTTTATTTCTTCTCTGACCCAGTATCTTTCAGTAGCATGTTGTTTAATCTCCACTTATTTGTGATTCTCCCTGCTATCTTTTTATAGTTGATCTCCAGTGTCAAAACACTATGATCAGAGAATATGGTTGGTATGATTTCAACTCTCTTATATTAGTTGAGGCTATCTCTGTGTACTAGTATGTGGTTGATTCTTGAGAATGTTCCATGTGCACTAGAGAAGAATGTATAAGCAGTTCTTTGGGGATGAAAGGACAGGTAAATGTCAATCGTGTCCAATTGGTCTAATGTGTCATTTAAGGATGTTGCTTCCTTATTGATTTTCTGTTTGGATGATCTGTCCATATCCGACAGTGGGGTATTTAGGTCCCCTACTCTGATAGTGTTTTGATCTGTTTCTCCCTTTAGTTCTGCTGGTAATTGCTTTATATATTTCAAGGCTCCCTGATTGAGAGCATAGATATTAATAAGTGTTATATCTTCCTGGTGCATGATTCCCTTTATCATTATGAAGTGTCCCTCAGTATCTTTCTTTACCTTTTTTATTTTGAAGTTTATTTCATCCTATATTAGTACTGCTACTCCTACTTTTCTCTGAATGCCATTTACTTGAAATACCTTTTCCCACCCTTTCACTTTGGGTCTATATTTGTCTTTGGAGCTGAGATATGCCTCCTGGAGGCTGCATCTGGTTGGGTTTTGTTTTTTGATCCAATCTGTAACTCTGTGCCTTTTTATTGATGAGTTCAGTCCATTACATTTAGGGTAATTATTGAAATATGATGTCTTCTTATAACCATTTTATCTTTTGCTTTTTGGTAATTCGGTGTTTCCATTGCTTCTCTGTCCTTGAGGGGAGCCATTTTTTGTTTGTTTGTTTTTGTTTTTGTTTTAATTTTGGTTGAGTTTTGTGGATTTTCCCTTTGGTGCTTCTCATTTTATGTTATATACTTCAGTTCTGAATCTTTAGCATGTTGTTCCCATTACAAATACGTAGAGGATAGTTTTATATATATATACATATATATGTATATATATATAAAAGGGGAGGATTCAAAAATCCACTACTTTCATGAGTCTGTTTTTGATTAGTTTGTTCTTTCTATTCTTTAGATTATATACTAATATATATATTAGTCCATTTTCTTCTGTGTGTGTCTTTTATCCGTTCCCTTTGTCCCTTTGTGAATCTGGATTTTTGAATCCTCCCCTTTTCAGTTATTGTTGTCTTAATTTTCCCTATATATGCTGAATGTTCATTACTATCTTGCAATATTAAATCTCTTGTTATTGTTTAAACTTATAATGCTGTGTTCTTAATAAGGATTACATTACTCTGCTTCTATCTTACCCATAGTTATGTATTTTTATGTCATTTTGTTTTAGGTGATCTGACCTCTTTCAGTATTTCCTGTAATGTAGGCCTCGTAGTAGAGAAGTCTCTCAATTGTTGTATTTCTGGAAAGGTCTTTATTTCTCCTTCATATCTAAAGGAGAGCTTTGCTTCATACATTATTCTTGGCTGGTAGTTTCTTTCACTTAATAGTTTGAATATTTGATTCTAGTTCTTTCCTTTTATAAATTTTTTATTTATTTTAATTTTTTTATTTTTAAAATTTATTTTAATTAGTTTCAAGTAAACAGTATATTGGTTAGATATCTGTATAGTTCATAAAACGATCCCCCCAATTGCTCCTTCCCTCGCCTGACCCTCCAACATAATAATGCTAAATACATTCCTTATGCCGTGCTCCCCATCCCCATGACCGTTCATCAGCTACTAATTTGTACTTCTTTAACCCTTCACTCCATTCTCCCATCCCAATCCCCCATCTCCTCTGTCTGTCACCAAATTTTCCACTACTTTTGTGAGTCTGTTTTTGATTAGTTTGTTCTTTCTATTCTTTATATTCCACATGTAAGTGAAATCACACAGTGCTTATCTTTTGTTGTCTAACTTAAATACCTTTTAGGTCCATCAAAGCAATATCTTTTTCCATCCTCTTCTTTTTAATCTGTATGTGTCTTTTCATCTGAAGTGAGTCTCTTATAGGCAACATGTAAGGGTCTTATTTTCCTTTCCATTCATCCACTCTATCTTATAGTTCGAACACTTAATTATTTTCCATTTAAGTTACTTATTGATAGGAATGTAGTTGTTACCATTTTTTTATTCCTGTTTTTGATACCTGTTTTCTTCTTCTTAAAGAAGTCTCTCCAATATTTCCTGTAATACTGGCTTGGTGGTGATAATTTCCCTTAGCTTATTTTTGTCTGGGAATCTCTTTTTCTGTCCTTCAACTCTAAATGATAGCTTTGCTGGATAAAGTATCCTTGGTTGTAGATCCTAGATCTTCATCACGTCAAATCTTTTGTGACAAGCCCTTCTGTCCTGCATAGTTTCTTTTGAAAAATCAGCTGCCAGTCTTATGAGTATTCTCTTGTAGATAATTATCTGCTTTTCTGTTGCCGCTTTTAATATTCTTTCTTTGTATTTAAACTTTGGCATTTTAATTATGATGTGTCTTGTTGTGGACCTCTTTGTATCCCTGGTTTTTGGGATTCTTTGAGCTTCCTGGGGTTTTATGTCCATTTCTTTCATCTGTTTAGGAAAGTTTTCCATCATTATTTCTGCAAACAGCTGTTCAACATCTTGTTTTCCTTCAGGTATGTCTATCAGATGGATATTTTGACCCTGAATAATGTCCTACATGTTCCTTAAATTATTTTTATAGTGTTGGCATCGTATCTCTTGCAATTCTGATTGAATATCTTGATTGGCTTTCCTGTCCTCTAGATAGGGTACTTGATCCTTGTTTTAATTCACTTTGTTTATTCCTTCGTTGATTCCGTTTAATATACTTCTCAGATAATCTGTTCTTCATTTGAGACTGTTTTCCTTTTATAATTTCCATTTCCATTTTTATGTTTTTTATATCTTTGTTAAGTTCTCACTGAATTGATCTACACTCCCCAAAAGTTCATTGAGCATCTTTATAACCAGTGTTTTGAACTCTGCATCTGTTAAATTACTTGACTCAATTATATCTAGATCTCTGTTCTCTTCTCTCATATGGTTTCTGCTTCTTTGTCTTCCTATTTTTGTCTACCTTTTCCATGTCTGTTTCTAAGTACTAAGCAAAGCTCCTAAGTCTCCTGGTCTTATTAGTGTGGATTTGTGAAGTAGGTGTTCAGTGGCACAGTCCTGAGAGGGGTTCAGCCAAGTTTAGCTCCAGCCTGTGCCCCTCTGGGGCCACCCGTTAAGATTCAGGAAGCAATCCTCAGATGCTGTGCTTATAATTGCCTCAAAAGGCCACACCAGAAATCAAGGCTTGCTGCCTCCATTGGGAGTCTAGGTGCTGCTCAGCAAAGAGCACCTGACTGACTGATGATATATCTGGATGTGACTTGAGTGGGGCCCGGGTTTGGGGAGGCGGAGTTTCAGGGAATCCTCTGGGAGGAGCCACTTCTGTTATCCAGTTTGATGAGGTCTCTGCTATGGCTGCACTGTGTCCGCACATTGGGAAGAGAGAGGGCTCCATAAGGAATACTGGACACCATCAGCACTTTTGTACAGGTGAGTTCTGCCTCGGCCCTCACTCCGACAACTCAGTGTTCCCTGTAAGTCCCTGGTGCCCACTGTGCTCTGCTGAATCGGTACTGGTGCTCAGAGCAAGTACGTTCCTCACTGCGAAAATCTGCTCGTGGACATCGCCCTTTAAGAGGCTTCTGCTGCTGCTGCAGCCTCCATCTCATTCAGCAGCTCAAGACCGAGTGGCCCCACGTCCTCGCCCTGTCCTACCTTCTGCCTTTTCAGGGTGATTTCTTGAATTTCTCTCTAGCTGTATGGCTTGTTCCTCTATATCCCAGGTGATTTTCTTTGCTACTGCTCCTTGTTTCCTTCACAACTTTGATTTGGTCACCAGAGGGATGAACAGAGCCTCTATCATCTATGCCATTTTTTCCCCCTCTCCCCGATTCCAGTCCTTTCTTGATTGTAAGGTTTGTACTGAGATCCCATGATAATCTAATGTGTTTTCCTTTATAGGTTACCATCTTTTCCCTGGCTGCCCTGAGAATTATTTCTTTGTCATTGATTTTTGATAATTTTAATATAATGAGTCTTGAAGAAGGCCTTTTTGGGTTGAGATAATTGAGTATTCTCTTGACTTCTTGAATTCCAAGCTCCAGTTCATTCCTTAGATTTGAGAAATTCTTATCAACTATTTGTCTAAAAACGCTTTCTAATCCCTGCTTCTTTTCCTCCCCTTCGAGAATGCTCATTATTCTTATGTTTCCTTTCCTAATGGTATCCTATTTCCTTTCCTAGTTCTTGTATTTCTCTTTCATTACTTTTCATTCTTGGTTTCTCTCTTTTTCCTTCTGATCTATTTCTATATTTCTGTCTTCGATGTTACTGATCCTTTTCTCCATTTGGTCAATTCTATTTCCCAAGCTTTCTATTTTGTTTTTCATCTCTTTCAGTGTGTTCTCATCTCCGAAAGTTCTATTTGTTTGTTTGTTTGTTTGTTTGTTTGTTTGAAGGTTTCGGTCTCCTTTCTGAAGAACTCATTCTACTGATCTAGTTATTTTTTTTGTTTTTACTTCCTGCAATTGTTGATATGAATTGTTTTGGATCTCATTGAGTTTTTTCAGAAGTATCATCCTGAATTTTCTGTCATTTAAGTCACATATTTCTATGTCTTTAAGCTTATTTTCTGCAGATTTTTCTCTTTATGAGATTCTTAGTCACCTTCATTTTTCATGGTGGTTAATAGACTATTCCTCTGCCTGGGCATTAATGGAAGTTATTCTGTCCTCCCCCCCCCCCCCCCCAGAAAAAAAAGATTTATTATGTAAAGTTTTCTCTTTAGCCTGTCGCTAAGAAGGCGTTTCTCTTTTGATTTCCAGTAGGTGGCATCTAAGCCTCTTGGATCCCTGCTTTATAGAAAGTCTTAATAATGCCTTTTTTTTCTTATAAATATTCAATCATGTTCACTACCCTCAGTCTCAGTTCTTGTCAGTGTTAGTGACAGTTTTGGTAGCATCTGCTCAGATTCTCCTAGGGTTCTGCGGTGTTCATTCTTGGAAGATATGGGGAGAGGAGCCCTCTGGACTGAGGGATGGAGGCTGTGGCTCAGCCTCATATTTTGCAACTACTGGTAATAATCAACTTTTGCTTTTCTGCCATCCCCTCTTCTCTAATTTCCACCCTCATCCTTGGACACTGCCACTGCATGGAGTCCACGGCTCTCTCAGGCAAAGCTGTTTAGAGAGCCTGTTGTGCCTTTTCTCCTTCTTCCCCTCCTGCAGGGAGCTCTGGCTGAGAGGGGCAGCTTCTTTGTTTTTCTCAGTCTACTGCCGGACTCCCGCAGTTCTGACCTATGATAGCTCTTATGCGCAGATCCCACAGTCAGACATGCTTGTGTGCAGGTTGGGTGTTTTTGTTGAGTTTTAGACATTCAGGTTATTATTTCAAGGGGACAGATCTGGAGACATCTTTCACTCCGCCATGCTTCTCTGTCTCTGTCTTGATCTTCAAATTTATCTTCAGCATAAAGTTTGACAACATAAATTTAAATTAAATTAGTCTAAAATCCTAAGGCAGTTCAAAATACTCATGAAAAATTTCTGATTCCTATTATAGTTACCACCAAGACACAGACAGCAAAAGATTTGGTTAGAGAAATATGAAATAACTACTAAGTTCAAAAATAGAATACCTTTTAAAATTAATTTTATAATAAAGCAAGTAATAATCAATAGGTCAAGTTTTAATTTTTCAACTAAAAATATAAAGTATACACTTTAAAAAGATATTGGCCATAATGTGCTAATGAGTTCTAATAATCAAACTACTTAAAGTAATAAGTAACCTATAATGTAAAAACCCTACATCCATTATTCATGGTTAGGGTAGAAAGCACAAAGATTTGAAATTTTGTCTATAATATAACGTGACTTTTATTGTGTGTCCTAGATTAATTATACCTTTATACTTGTACTTGGTTAAAAATAGAATATGTATGAAACTTCAAATTTTCAAAGTAGATAACTATGAAACCACTCTACAAGTAGTCTATAAGATAATAAAGACCTCTCTACTGTAGCATCTGTTTAATTTTATTTTTTTAATTTTTAAATTATTTTTATTTTTAATTATAGTTTACATTCAATATTATATTAGTTTTAGGTTTACAGCATAGTGGTTAGACAGTTATATAACTTATGAAGTCATCCCCTGATAAGTCTAGTACCTACTTGACACCATACGTAGTCATTACAATATTATTGACTATATTCCCTATGCTGTACTTTACATCCCTAAAACAGCTGGCTGTGAAAAACAGTGGAGATTCTGTCTGAGTGAGACAGAGGGCTGTTGGACACCTAGGTGTTCTTCTTAAATAGTGCATGTATGGACTTACTGGCTGACAAGTTTAAATGTCTTGGCATTCTAGTTAATAAATTGACCATAAATTCAAGAGTTTATTTCTGGAATCTAAATTTTATTCCATTGATCTATATATGTAACTTCATGCCAGTACCACACAGATTTAATTATTGTAGTTTTGCAGTACTTCTTAAAATTTAAAACTGTCAGTCCTTCACTTTTTTTTTTCATTTTCAGTATTATTATGGTTATTCTAAAACACTTGCATTACATATGAATTATAGAATCAGTTTGTCTTTTTTTTTTAAATGGCAACTGTGACTTTGACAATAAGTTGGACCTGTAGATCAATTTGAGGAGTGTTGCCATCTTAGAAATATTAAATCATTTAATACAAAAAATATTAAAGTTTTTTTTTAATAATTAATATTAATCCAAGTATATCAATAATCATTTTAAATGTATATGGTCTTAATTTATAAATTAAATTATAGAGATTGCCAACTAGATAAAAGCCCTGCAAAGCCCAATTATTAGATGTCTATAAGCTGCTAATTTTAAATATAAAGACTCTGAAAGGTTAAAAAATGATGATCTACAGTGTTAACACTAACCAAAAGAAACCTAGTTAGAATAGCTATATTAATCTTAGACAAGGCTTACTTTAAAACAAGGATAATTATCCAAAACAAAGACAACAATTACATAAAAATAAACATGTCGATTCTTCAAGAAGACATAATTCTTAATGTGTATGCACCTAAAAACAGTAAGTCAAAATATGTGCGAAAAAAAGCTGACAAAACTGCAAAAAGAAAAAAAAAAAAGACAAATCCACTATTATACCTGGAAACTTCAACATTCTTTCAGTAATTAATAGTTCAAACAGACAGAAAATCAGTAAAAATAGTTCACCCAAACAATGTTTCTAATTGGCATTGATAAAATATTTCACCCAACAATGTCACAATACATCAACTTCTTAAGCTCGCATGAATTATTCACTCAGACCACAATTTCTAGATTAAAAAACACATCTGAACAAATTAAAAAAATAGAAATCATGCAAAAGATGTTCTCAGACCATAATAAAATTCAACTAGAAATAAATTACAGAAATATAGCTTGAAAACTTATAATTTATGGAGATTAAACTACACACAATAACACATGGATCAAAATATGTTAAGAGAAATTTTTAAAATTTTAAAATACATGAAAATAAAAACAAAACTTACCAAAATTTGTGGATGAAGCCACAGATGTACTTAGAGGGAGGTATTGTATTCTATGCATATATTTAAAAAAATCTAAAATTAATAACCTGAATATACTTCCATCTTAGGAAACACAAGAGATAAATAGCAATATAAACCTATAAAGCAAGCAGAAAAATAAAATAGTGCAGAAATCAATGAAATTAAAATAAGAAAACAATAAGGAATATATACAAAACTTAAAAGATTAATTATATTGATAGACCTCTAGCTAGGTTAACTAAGATAATGAAAGAGAAGATGCAAGTTACCAATATCAAAAAATGAAAGAAGTTTCTTTACTTTTGATCACATAGGTATTTAAAGAAAAACTATGGAAAAATCTATGGTCACAATTTTGATGACTTAGAAGAAATAGATGAATTTCTTGAAATATAAAAATTACCCAAACTCACAAAATAAGAAATAGATAATCTCAATAGGTGTGTGTGTGTGTGTGTGTGTGTGTGTGTGTGTGTGTGTATTGCTCCAAAAATAAAGCATCATGTTCAGATGGTTTCACTGGTGAATTCTAAGAAACATTTAAGGAGAAAGTGACAGCAATTCTCCACACTCTTTTCCAGAAAATAGAAGAAAATGAAATGCTTCCTGTTATGCTTTGAATTGTGTTACCACAAAAGATAAGTTAAAGACCTAATCCAAGTACATGTGAATATGAACTTAATTGAAAATAAGATGTTAGTAAATATAATAGTTAAGATGAAGTCTTTAGGGTATTCTCTAATGCAATATGCCTGATGTCCTTCTAAGAAGACAAGACAGAGACTAGAGGGAGAAAGCCATATGACAATGGAGGCAGAGATTGGAGTTATGTTGCCAAAATCCAGTGAGTGCCTGTAGCTATCAGAAGCTAGAAAAAGCAAGATAGTACCTTTCCCTAGAAGCTTTGGAGGGACCATGGCTATGCCAAAATCTTAATTTTGAATTTCTATTCTCTGAAACTGTAAAAGAATAAATATCTCTTGTTTTAAGTCATCCAACTTGTGGTACTTTGTTATTGTAGCCCTAAGAATCTAATATACTTTCTAACTTACTGTATAAGGTCAATATAACCTAATACCAAAGCCAGATAAAGACATCACAAGAAAGGAAAGCTACAGATCAATATCTCTCATTGTCATAGTTGCAAAAATCCAAGAAAAAAATTAAAAAATTAAATGCAACAATGTATAAAAAGAATTGTACACTGCAATCACCTGGAATTTATTTTAGATATGCAAGACTTGTTTAACATATGGAAATAAATCAATGTAGTCTACACTAACAGGCTAAACTACATCTACAAAATCCCATAGCTAACATGCTTAGTATTGAGAAACTGAAGTGTTTCCCTCTAAATTGAGGAATGGTATTAAAAATATCCTCTATCACAACTCATATTCAACATTATACTGGAAGTTCTAGCATTTTAATTAAGAAAATAAACAGAAAATAAGGATACGACTATTGAAAAGAAAGAAATAATGCCATTTTTTTCTTTCAGAGGTGACATAATTTTATATTAAAACATCCAAAGAATCAACAATGATAACAACTAGAACTCCTAGAACTAACAAACACGTATAGAGAGATTGCAGGATACAAAGTTAATATACAAAAGTCATTTACTTTCTTGCATACAATAAATGAATGATTAGAATTTAAACTTTAAAATAAATATCATTTATAAAAGCAATCAAAAATGAAATTCTTAGGTTAAATCTAACATAATATACACAACCTATATGCAGAAGACTAAAAAACAGTTGGAAAAAGTCAAAGAAACTTGAAATAAATGATGAATATTTTATATTCATGAATTAAAACAATTGTTGATACCAATGTTTCACAATTTGATCTATAGATTCAATGTATTCTTAATAAAAATCTCAGCAAGCTATTTTGTAGCTTTATCGACAAACTGATTTGAGGGTTTGTATGGAAATGTCAAGAAAGTAGAATAGCTAACACAATACTGAATAAGGAAATAGTTGGAAGACTCACAATCCATGATTTCAAGACTTTCTATAAGACTACAGTAATAAAGAAGGCAAAATGTTGATAAAAAATATAGTTATATAGGTCATGGAATTGAACAGCCAGACCAGAAATATGCACATGAAAATACAGTTAATCAATTTTTGACAAAAGAGCAAAAGCAGTTCAATGGAAAAACAATAGTCTTTTAAAAATGACATTGGGATAATAGTATATCCATATGAAAAATTAAACTTAGACATGGACCTTACAACTTACAAAAATTAATTCAAAATGTATTTTAGGTCTAAATGTAAAACTATAAAACATCTTGAAAAAACAGAAGAAAATATACATATCCTTGAGTTTAGTAATGAGTGTTTTAAAAAAATATTGTAGTAAAATGTATATAACATAAAATTTACCATTTTACCATTTTTTAAATGTATGGTTCAGAAGCATTAAGTACATGCACATCGCTATACAACTATCTCCACCATTCATCTCCAGAATTTTTTCCTCTTCACAAACTGAAACTCAGTATCCACCAAACAATACATTCCTTTTGCCCCGTTCTCAAAATCCAAGGCAACCACCATTCCATTTTCTACTTCTATGATTCTGACTACTTTAGGTACATTATAAGTGGAAACATGCAATATTTGTCCTTTTGTTCTTGCTTATTTCACTTAGCAAAATGTATTCAAGATTATTCCATGTTGTAACATATGTCAAAATTTTCTTCTCTTTAAGAAAAGCTAAATAATATTCTATTGTATGTATACCACATTTTCCTTACTCATTTATCTATTGATAGGCAAATGTGGGAGTCTCAACATGTGATCATAGTTATTTCAAATTCTTTTGATAGTTTCTATATCTATGCTAAGTTTGAACTTGAATCTTTTTACTGCTTTCATTCTTAAAATTGGATTGTTATTTTGTATGTGTGTGTGTGTGTGCGCGTGTGTGTGTAGTGAGTTTGATTGAATGTGGAAAGTTATATTTTAGCAGTAGAGACTAATTATATAACGATTATGGTTGAAACTGGATGTAACTCTTCTTGTAGAGTGGCTTGAATTATTGAGTTTATGTAGTCAGGAGTTCTGCTGTGTCTTGTCTTTATTTTTCTTATGGTTGCCTTTAGGATACCAAAGCTTTCATGTTCTTCTAGCATTAATTTGTGCTTCTGATGGAGTCTGTGGCATTAGAGTGCTTACCTCAATGTTCCTATTTCACCGTTAACTTTAGTCTTTTCCCATGTGTCTTCTCCACAGAGGTAGTCTCTCTCTATGCTACTCCAATTTTAGACTGTTGCTGATTATTATGCATTGCTAGTCAAGTTCATGGTGGGGGCATGAGCGTTTATTCTCAATCCTCAGTCTTTGGCAGATCTTGTGTGTCTCAGTTTCTGGGCCAGGTCTTTACAAGTGAACCTGCCCCCTTTTATTAGCAGCCAAACTTGACCTTGTATCTTCACTGTGTCTTATGTAGGAGTAATTTTTTCTAACCTTCTTCCAGGAGACCACTGGTATTAGTACAGTATCTTGAACCTAGGACATCTTTATGTCTCTTCTCTAGATGTTAAATTTTTTTAAAAATGTTATTGTTTTTGTTTTTTCCTTTCCCCAACTGCAGTAGGTCTTCATCTGTACCCTGTAGGTGATAGGGTTTAGTGCTCTTTTCTCAAGCACTTGAAGATTTTATTTTATTATAGAGATATTCTGAACTATGACTCATTCCTTTCTCGCAGTTATAAATGATCTCCTCCTCCAAACTTGAACCACTGAGTGAGACTCACTTCTGTTGTATGGAAAAGAATTAACCCCACACAAAAAGAGGTATGAGCTTCTCCTTTGGCTCCGGAGAAGTAATATTCAAGACCTTATATTTTCATACCTGATGATATGCCTTTATTTTCCTTGAGACATGGGCCACGCAAAATAGTCCACGTGATCAATGCAATTTAAGGAAGGGGATTTGGGCCATGTGGTATCAGCTGGGGCAGACAAACACAACTGTCTGACGAAACCCTGATGAAATCTCTGGACACCAAGGCTTGAGTGAGCTTCACTGGTTGGCAATAGTCTATATGTTTTGGCACACATTATTGCTGGGAGAAGTTGGTGTTGTCTACAACTCCACTGGAAAAGGACAAATAAAAGCTTGTACTTTAAACTTTACTGGACCCTGTCTTTGTACCTCTTCCTTTGGTTTATTTATTCTGTATTATTTCACTGTAATAAAAGTTAACTGTGAGTGCAATAGCATTCTATGAGTTGTTTGAGTATTAGCAAATTATTGAAACTGAGGGTAGTCTTAGGATCACTCAAATTTTTAATTAGTGTCAGGAGTAAGGTTGGTCATGGAGACACTTGAAATTACAGTTGGTATTAGAAGCAAAAGTTGTGGTGGGGACTCCCCAGATTTGTACCTGTTATTTATTGTTCTGTCCTCAACATAGTGAAGTTCTGTTAGGAAGAGTCTTTGAGTAAGTAAAGATTCCCATTGTGTCTGAGATCTGGGTCTCCCAGAGGCTGTATGTTATAATATAATCCTATTTTTGATATTTAACAGTTCATTAAAAGTTTTCACTGCATTTCTATGACCTGCTCATATAACATCCAGAATCTCTTCTCACAATGCTCTGCCACAGGTGAGCTGGTGCTCACATCCCATCTCTCCTTGGAGGAGTCCTGTTTTTCCATAGAATCCAAGCTTCTTGGTTATATACCTCAGCTCTCTGATGTGTTCAATATAAGCTATTATATTGTACTCTATCTGGCTTTTTATTATTTTTAGAATGAGAGTATTACTCTTCTTAGTTTTCTACATTTTAGGCAGAAGCCAAAATCTATGCAGGGTTTTAAATGACCTGTGAATGTTCATTTTGAAGAACTATGTGCCAGGCCATAAAACAAGTCTCAATATATTTATATTAATTGAAATAAAATAGAGCATATTCTTTGACACAATGAAATTATATTAGAAAACAATAAAAATGTGGTATGTGGTAAACTGTAACTATTTGAAAATAAAACAAGAGTCAAAGACAAAATCATAAAAAAATACAAGATATTTTAAATTAATTTATCATAAAGATACAATGTCTGCAGTTTTATAGGATGCAGTTAAAGCTTGACTGTATTGAAATGTATATATTTAAAGTTAATATTGGAAAATAAAAATGGAATAAAATTATTGACCTAAAGTTTTACTTTAAGTTGCTAGAAAAGCACAAAATAGTAAAACTAAAGTTAATGTCAGGAAAGAAACAATACAAAACAGAAATCAATAAATACTAAGACAGATAAATAGCAGCAAATGTTTACAAAGTCAAAAATTGGTTTATTGAAAGGTCAAAAAACTGACAAAACATTCACTAGATTGAACAAGAAAAAATATAAATTATCAATTGCATTAAAGTTTGGGGAGATATTGCTCTTCTTACAGATTCTAAGAAACTGTTAAAAGTATTATGAACAACTTTGCTAATAAATTTTACAACTTAGATAAAATGAACTAGTTCTTTAAAAAATAAAACATAAAAACTGATATGGTATAATGTAAAAAAATTCGTACTACATATTTATTCAAAACATTGAAATAGTTATCTAAACATTTCATTAAAGAAATATAGGCATAAATAATTTGTTGCTGAATTATGTACATTATTTAATGGAGAAATACATTTTTTTACAAAATTTTTAGAAGTTGGAAAATTTTTTAATTTTTTAATTTTTTATTTTTTAAATTTTTTCCAACTCATTTTATTATGCCAGCACAAATCTGAGAAAGGAATAGTCAAAAATTTATAGATTAACATTCTAATTAAACACAGATACAAATATCCTTTAAAGTATTAGTTAATTATATCCAGCAAAATATAAAATGTATAATTTATTATGACCAATGTGGGGTTTATTCCAAGAGTGAAAAATTAATTAGATTTGAAAATAATCAAAATAATTCACCAAAAATCAAAATAAGGAGAAAAATCCATATGATCATTTCTATAAATGTATGAGAATCATTGGCTGAAACTCTACAATCATGCATCATAACGATCAAGGTTGTTTAGTCTTTTTATGTTGGTTTTCCATTGTAATAGAGGTCTTATTCAGTATAATAAGGTAAGTTAAAGAATAAAAGTATAAACAATGGTAAGGAAAAAGTAAAACTGCCCCTGTTCTCAAATGTTGTGATTGTGGAGCCCCAGGGGAATCTGAGCAAATGCTACCGAAACTGTCACTAATACTGACAGGGATTGAGACTGAAGGTAGCAAGCACGACTGAATATCTATAAGGAAAAAAAAAGAGGCATTATTAAGACTTTATATAAAGCAGGGATCCAAGAGGCTTAGACATCACCTACTGGAACAAAAAGAAAAACATGTTCTTTGCAACAGGCTAAAGAGAGACCTTTATATAATAAATCTTCTTTCTGGAAAAAAAGCAGGATACATTTTCATTAATGCTCAGGCAGAGAAATAGTCTATTAAACACCATGAACAACCAATATGACAAGGCATCTCAGAAAGAAAGAGAAAAATCTCCAGAAAATAAGCTTACAGACATAGAAATATGAAACTTAAATGACGGAGAATCCAGGATGGTACTTCTGAAAAAAACTCAATGAGATCCGAAAAACAGATCATATCAACAATTTCAGGAATTGAAAAAACAGCTAGATGAGCAAAATGAGTTCTTTAGCAAGAAGATTGAAACCATCAGAAAGAAACAAATAGAACTTCTGGAGATGAAGAACACACTGCAAGAGATGAAAAATAAAATAGCAAGCTTGGGAAATAGAGTCGACCAAATAGAGGAAAGGATCAGTGATATCGAAGACAGAAATCAAGAAATAAACCAGAAGGATGAAGAGAGAAACTGAAGAATGAAAAATAATGAAAGAGAAATACTAGAAAGATAACAGGATAGAAGGTCATTATGCAAAAATAAATGTTATCTTTATATGTTAGCTGCAAACAATAGAATAAGAAATTAAAATGTTTTCCCTTACAATAGCCTTTAAAATAAACCTAGAGTTAAATTAAGAATCAATAATTAATTTTTTCATTTGTAATATAATTATCACAATAACAAAAAAACTGTTTATTAAGTGTTAAAAAACATAAAAAATTGATAATTCCACTTATTTTATCCATAAAATTATACAATCATCCCTAAATCCTCACATGCTACATAGTAGACAATATGAGAATGAAAAAGTATCCAATAACTAAACCGAAATAAATTATATATTTGTATTAGTTTCTATTGCTATAATAAATTACCAGAAATGAGTGACTTAAAGTAATACAAACGCATTATCTTGGAGTTCTGTATAGTAAAAATCCAACACAGGTTTCACTGAGCTAACATAAAGATGTTATCAAGATTGCATTTCTTTCTGGAGGCTCTAGAAAAGAAACAGTATGCTTGCCTTTTCTAGCTTCTACAAGTCATTAGTTTTCCTTGGCTTGTGACACCCTTCCCTTGGCAACATAACATGACATAACTCTGCCTCTGTTATCACATTTTATTCTCTGATTGTTATTTTTCTGCCTCTTTTACTTTTGAGGACTCTCTTGATTCTATTGGGTTCACCTGGATAATATGAATAATCTTGTGATTTTAAGAATAGTTTATTATAAATCTTAATTCAACACATAACCTTAATTCCTCTTTGCTATTTAATCTAACATATTCACAAGTCCCAGGGCATAGGACGTGGACATCTTTATGGGGAACATTGTTCTGCTTGCCACATGTTCATGGAATGGATGAGTTTATGTTGTAAAAATATCTATTCTTTACAAATTTATCTTTAAAATCAGTGCAATACCAAGAAAAATGTATTTATTTTCAAGGATTTTTAACCTGATTTAAAAACATATATGGAAGTACAAAGGACTCAGTATAGTCAATATATTCATAAAAAGAATGAGGTTGAATTTTTGGTTGTCACAGTTATAAAATTTTGTTATAAAGTGGTTACAGTTAAGAAGATATATTCATGGCATGGGAGTAGGTAG
>NW_011888844.1:6789904-6802453 GCF_000151845.1 Pteropus vampyrus | reverse complement strand
TATATAACAGTGAAATATTAAGCATCTAGATCAATGAAAAAAAGGATAGATTTTTAGGAGATAGTTTTGAACAAAAAAGGCCATTATTGAAGAGTTACTGCCTATGTTTTATTCTAGGGGTGTTATGGCTTCTGGTCTTACATATAAGTCTTTAATCCATTTTGAATTTATTTTTGTATATGGTGTATACTAATACTAATATTAGCACGCAGCTGTCCAGTTTTACCAACACCATTTAATAGACTGTCTTTTCCCATTGTGTATTCTTGTCTCTTTTGTCAAAGATTAATTGACCATATAAGCATGGGTTTATTTCTGAGCTCTCTATTCTGTTCCACTGATCTATGTGTCTGTTTTTTATGCCAGTACTATTCTGTTTTGATGACTATAACTTTGAAGTATAGTTTGAAATCAGGGAGTTTGATACCTCCAACTTTGTTCTTTCTCAAGTTGCTTTGGCTCTTTGGTGTATTTTGTGGTTCACACGCATTTCAGGATTTTTTGTTCTAGTTCTGTAAAAATGCCATCGATATTGTATTTCATCCCTATCGATAGATTGCTTTGGGTAGCATGGACATTTTAACAATATTAATTATTCTAATCCATGAACACGGTATATCTTTTCATTTATTTGTGTCATCTTCAATTATTTTCATCACTGTCTTATAGTTTTCTAAGTATAAGTCTTTCACCTGCTTGGTTAAATTTCTTCCTAGATATTCTATTCTTTTTGATTCAATTGTAAACGGAATTGTTTTCTTTACTTCCCTTTCTGATAATTTAGTGGTGTACAAATATGCAACCAATTTCTGCATATTAATATTGTATCCTGAAACTTTGCTGAATTAATTTATTAGTCTTACTTAATAGGTTTATTTTTTGGTGGAGTGTTTATATAGTATCATGTCATCTGAAAAGAGTAACAGTTTTATGTCTTCTTTCCAATTTGTATGCCTTTCATTTCATTTTCTTGTCTGACGCTGTGGCTAGGACTTCTAATATTATGTTGAATAAAAGTGGTGAGAGTAATTATCCTTGTCTTATTTCTGATATTAGAGAAAAAATTTTCAGCTTTTCACTAATGTTAGCGGTGGGTTTGTCATACATGACTTTTATTATGTTGAGGTATGTTTCCTCGATACGCACTAGTTTCATAGTGTGTGGTCAAAAAAGTTTCAATTTTCTTAAATTTATTGATATTGTTTTGTGGCCTAACATGTGATCTGTCCTGGAGATTGTTTCATGTACACTGGAAAACAATGTGTGTTATCTGCTATTTTGGAATGAAATATTCAGTATTTATTAAAACAACTGATATAAGATGTTGTTTAAGGCCAATGTGTCCTTGTTTATTTTCTGTCTGGATGATATATCCATTCATATAAATGGGGTGTTAAAGTCTATTACTATTATTGTATTATTTTCAATCTCTTCTTTTTTGTCTGTTTTATGTATTTAGATGCTCCTATGTTGTTTGTATAGATGCTAACAAGTGTTATATCTTCCTGTTGGTTAAATCCCTTTCCCATAGAATGTCCTTGTTTGTCTCTTCTTGTAGTCTTTGCTTTAAGGTCTATTTTGTCAGATATCAATATTGCTACCCCAGCTCTTTTTGTTTTCATTTGCATGAAATATGTTTATTTATTTTTTATTTTTTTTATTTTTTTATCTTTCACTTTCAGTCTGTGGGTGTCTTTAGAGAGAAGTAGGTCTCTTGTAGGCAACATATGCATGGGTCTTGTTTTCTCATCCATTCAGCCACCCCATGTCTTCCAATTTGAGTATTTTGTCCTATTATCTTTGGTAATGGTTTTCTGGTTGTATTTGCAATTTTTCTCTGTTTCTTCTCTTGTATT
Organism: Pteropus vampyrus; assembly: GCF_000151845.1. Lineage (NCBI taxonomy): Eukaryota > Metazoa > Chordata > Mammalia > Chiroptera > Pteropodidae > Pteropus > Pteropus vampyrus. The sequence goes on along the minus strand of NW_011888844.1, from coordinate 6,800,597 downwards.
CTTCCTTTGTGATTTGATGACATTTTTTTACTGTTATGTTTGTTTGTTTGTTTGTTTTTTCTTTATTTTTTTGTATATCTATTATAGGTTTTTGGTTTGTGGTTACCATGAGGCTCATATATAACACCATATATATGGCAGTCAATTTCAAGTTGATGGTCACTTAAGTTATAATGCATTCTAAAATCACTGCATTAATCCCTCCCTCCCCACCAAACATGTTTTATGTTTCTGGTGTCATATTTTACGCGCATGTGTGTGTGTGTGTGTGTGCGTGTGTGTGTGTGTGTGTGTGTGTGTATTCCTTAACTTATTATTGTAGATAAAGATTATTTAACTACTTTTGTATTTTAACCTTTATACTAGCTTTATAAATGGTCGGTACACTTATTTTATTATACATTTGCTTTACCAGTGAGATTTTTTTCTCCTCAAAGAAGTCCCTTAACATTTCTTGTAATTCTGGTTTAGCGGTGATAAACATTTTTAGTTCTTGCTTTAGTTCTTGCTGGGAAACTCTTTATCTCTCTTTTAATTCTAACTGATAAGCTTGCCAGGTAGAGTTTCTTGGTTGGATTTCTTTCCATTTATCGTTTAAAATATATCATGCCATTTCCTTCTGGACTGCAATTTTTTTTGCTAAAAATCAGCTCGTAATCTTACCAGTTTCTTTTGCACATAACTAGTTGTTTTTCTCTTGCTGCTTTTAAGATTCTTTCTTTGACTTTAACTTTTGAAATATTAACTATAATGTGTCTCGGTTTGAGTCTCTTTGAGTTTACCTTATTTAGGACTCTGCTTCCTAAAGCACATGGATGTCTGCTTTTGTCACCAGGTTTGGGAAATTTTCAGCCATTATTTCTTTGAATAGGTTTTCTGCCTCTTTTCCCTCTATTCTCCTCTGGGACTCCTATAATGCAAACATGGGGACACTTGATGCTGTCTTAGAGGTCCCTTAAACTCTCCTCATATTTTTATTTTTTTTCTTTTTGCTATTTCAATTGGGTGATTTCCATTACTCAGTCTTCTATGTCACTGATCCTTTCTTCTGCATTCTCCAACTACTGTTGATTCCATGTAGTGTATTTTTTATTTCAATTATTGTATCCTTCAGTTTTGTTTGGTTCTTTTTTAATGTTTTCTATTTCTTTGTTGAAGTTTTCACTGTGTTCATACTTCTCCTGAGTTCAGTGACCATTCTTATGGCCACTACTTTGAACTATTTACCTATTAGACAGCTTATCTTTGTTTCACTTAGTACTTTTTCTGGGATTTTGTCTTGCTCTTTTATTTGGAATATGTATATTTCTCTTTCCCAATTTTCCCTGGGTCTCTATGTTTGTTTCTATATATTAGGCAAATTAGCTATGTCTCTCAGGATTAAAATAGCTGTCTTATGTAGATGGTGTCCTGTGAAGTCCAATGGCACAATTCTAGCTTGTTACCAAAGATGGGTGCTCCAGAGGTGTTCTCTGTGTGGGTTGTACGCACCCTCCTCTTGTGACTGGGCTACAGTTGTTGTTATCAAGCTGTTGGGCAAGGCTGTCCATAGCCTGGCTATTTGTAAGGCTTGGCTTTGATGTTTGTGGATGCATTGATGTGCAGTGCTTGACTGTGGAGTAGTTGATTGTGAGGTCTGGCAGTGCTTGTTGTGGGCTTGTGGGTGGAATGGGAAGGCTCCCAGCCTGATTGGCTGCAGACATCCTGGTGTGTAGAGTAGAACACTGGTGTGGCTGGCTATGGGATTCAGATGTGACACCTGCTTGATTTCATTGTTAACCCATCCATTGATTAGTAGCATATTATCTAGCCTCCATGTGTTTGTGTGTTTCTAAGTTTTGTTCTTGTGATTGATTTCTAGTTTTATAGCATTATGGTCAGAGATGACATTTGATATAATTTCGATCTTCTTAAATTTATTGATACTTGTTTTGTGGCCTAGCATATGGTCTATCTTGGAAAATGTTTCATGTGCACTTACAAAGAATGTATATTCTGCTGCTTTGGGGTGAAATGCTCTAAAAATATCAATTAATCCAGCTGGTCTAGTGTATCATTCAAAGTTTCCATTTTCTTATTAATTTTCTGTTTGAAAGATTTGTCTATTGGTGCCAATGGGGTGTTAAAGTCCCTTACTATGACTATATTAAGGTTGATCTCTCCATTTATGTTGGTCAATATTTGCTTTATATATTTACATGCTCCTATGTTGTGTGTATAGTTGATTCCAAGTGTTATAGTCTGTTGTGGAATTGATCCCTTTATCATCATGAACTATCCTTCTTTGTCTCTTATTATATATAGCCTTTGTTGTAAAGTCTATTTTGTCTGATATAAGTATTGCTACTACAGTTTTGTTTTTTTTTTTCAATGTTAATCCTCATGAAATACCTTTTTCATTCCTTTACTTTCAGTTTCTGTGTATCTTTCAATCAGAAGTGCTTCTCTTGTAGACAGCATATGTATGGATCATGTTTTTTTTTTTTTTAATTTATTTTTTATCCATTTAGTTAATCTATATCTTTTTACTGAAACATTTAATTTATTTATATTTAAAGTTATTGATAAGTGCACAGACATTGACATTTTATTACTTATATTTATGTTCTTTTGTTTTGTTTTCCCTTTTCTTCTTAAAGAAGTCCTTTCAACATTCCTTATAATACTGGCTTGGTGGTGATGAACTTTAGCTTTTTCTTGTCTGAAAAGCTCTTTATCTCTCTTTCAGTTTTAAATGATAGCCTTGGTGAATAGAAAATCTTGGTTGTAGGTCCTTGCTTTTCACTACTTTTAATATTTTGTGTCATTCCCTTCTGGCCTGCAAAGTTTCTGTTGAGAAATCAGTTCATACTCTTATGGGAGCTACCTTGTAAGCAATTACCTTTCTCTTGATGTTTTTAAGATCCTACCTTTGTGTTTAACCTTTGGCAATTTAATCATGTGTCTTAGTGTGGGCCTCTTTGAGTTCATCTTGTATGAGGCTCTCTGCACTTCTTGGACTTGTATGTTTATTTCCTTCACCAGCTTAGGCTAGCTTTCCATCATTATTTCTTCAAATATGTTCTCAATTCTTTGCTCTCTCTATTCTCCTTCTTCTGGTACTCATATGATACAAATGTTGGTAAGTGATGTTTTCTCACTTGATGTTAAACTATCCTTATATTTTGGATTTTTTCCACTGTTAAGATTGGGTGTTTTCTGCTACCATATTTTCTAAATTGCTGATTCGATCTTCTGCTTTATCTAATGTACTCTTGATTCCTTCTAATGTATTCTTCATTTCAGTTATTGTATTCTTCATTTCTGACTGGTTCCTTTTTATATTTTCTATCTCCATTTTTATGTTTCCTATCTCTGTTGAAATTCTCACTGAGATCATTGAGCATCCTTATATCCAGTGCTTTGAATTCTTTATCTAGTAGATCACTTGACTCCACTTTTTTTGGTTCTTTTTCTGGAGTTTTGTTCTTTTCCTTGTCTCCTCATTTTGGCTGCCTTCCTGTGTTTCTCTCTACATATTAGGGAAAGGTGCTATGTCCCATGCTTAGTAGACTCGCCATATGCATTAGGTGTCCTGTGGGGCCCAGTGATGAAGTTTACCTGGTCAACTGAGGTGGGTGCTTCAGGTGTGTCTCTTGTGTAGTTAGTGTGTGCTTTCCTATTGTATTTGAGCTTTGATTGCTCTTGGCATGTCTGTGAGAGAGATTGATCCTCAGGCTAATTGTTTGTGAAAACTGGCAACAATTACAGTGCAGGAACTGTCGTGCAGAGGTTGACACTATGAAGCAAGATTTGCTTTAGTGGGGTCTCATGACTGCCATGTTTTTCCTTTAGATATGCCATTTGTGTAGGTAGTTGGGTGGTTCTCAGATGTGTTCTGAGGCTGGCCACCAGGTGTGTGGCCACCTTGATGTGTTCTGAGGCTGGCCACCAGGTGTGTTCTGAGGCTGGCCACCAAGTGTGTGGCCACCTTGAGAGGTGCTTCTGTGCACACGAAGTTCAGTCACTGACTGTGCCCTGCTCAGGGCCTCATGTATGAGCTACAAAATGGTGTGCAGATTGTTATCATTTGTGTTGGGTTTGGAAGTGCCTAAGCTTTTGATCTGAGGCCAGCTGCTGCTCGTGCTAGGCTTGGGGTTGCTTAGCAAGAGGTATGGGGCACACCGAGGCCAGATATTTCTTATTTGGTGTTTTAGAGCCTTTGAGAATTTTAGTAAAGTTAAAGTTACCCAAGACATGCCATTTGTATGGAAAAGACACAGGAAGTAGCTTGGGTGGTCTCTTAAGTTGAACGGGGTGGAGTCTCAGGGAGTCACCAGAGCAGGGCAAATAGTATTAGCCAGAGTGATGGAGACTCAGATGTGGAGCCCACCTGCGTTTGCAGGCTGGGTGGGTAGAGGGCTCAACAAAGAAACAATGGCTTTTGCCAGCACTTCTGTCTGAAAGAAAGCTGCCCCTTCAGCCCTTTCCCTGAAGCTAGAAAATTCAATTTTTCCCTGTAATTCCCTGGACCTTTCAAGCTGTTTTCCCAGTCTTGGAACTCAGAGCGAGAGAGTTTGTCAGCAAGTAAGTCCATGTGTGGGCCCTTTAAATGGAACACCTGCATCTCCAATAGCCTTCCATCTCACTCAGCCACAATCTACACTGGTTTTCACAAAGAGAAGAGTTGGGGACTTTTTTTCTTGGAACCAGAATCCTGAGCTAAGGAGCCTGGTGTGGGCCTGTGACCTCTCACCTCTCAGAGAAGACCTCGACAGCTGAGGTAGCTTTCCTGATTTTTAATCACAATACGTGGTTGCGGAACCAACTCATTCTGCATCTCTGCCTCTCCTACCAGTCTCAACATGGCTTCTTCTGTCTGTTCTTATTTATAGGACATTTGTTCAGGTAGGTTTCAGGTGATTCTCAATGATAGTTGTTCTGTAGTTAGTTGTAATTTTGGTGTGTTTACAGGAGGAATGAGCACAGTATTTATCTATTTTGCCATCTTAATTGGAAGCCTCTCAATTATTATCTAGAGAAAATAAATTTTCTTAAAGCCATTTTAAGTATTCAAGAAGCAGCAATGTATTACATGCATTTGATATACCGATTTTTAAGTTATCCTTATCTATTTACAAGGAAATCCAATTATGTTGAGGAACATTTATTTAATCTAGCATTTGCTAAATATAAGCATTTTTGTGAAATTATATATTTTTTAAATGTGCTCTATAATTATATTTTTTATTTTGGCTTTATCTTTAGTGTCTTCTCTCTCTCTCTCTCTCTCTCTCTCTCTCTCTCTCTCTCTCTCTCTCTTTCTCTCTCTCTCTCTCTCTCTTTGCTAGTAAATAAGTGTCATTATGTTGTACATGCAACGTATGTCCTGGAGGCTCATTCTGTTTTCTATAATCAATTTATCGTGTTAGTTGGCACACTCTGATTGACACTTTTTTTTTTTCCATTTCTTTAGCCAAACTACTCAGCAGTCCTGGAGGATATCTTACAATTGTGTTGGTTGGTACCACTATTATTTTCTTTAAACTCAGTTAATTATCCACCTACTCTATCTACCATAGTGGCTATTATATTCATTTTCCTCAAGCTCATAAGGCAACTATATCAGCAGACACCTTACTTCCTACTTTATAGAGAAAATAGAGCGTATGAAACTCATTTTGCTTCCCCCTCCCATATTTATAGTCTTATTATTTTTATCTACATCTAAACTTATCAGCTTCCCTCCAGATTTACCCAAAGAATCATCCTCTTACTTTCCATATAGTTGATCTTTCTCTTAGTGTTTTGTATCCTCAATTTCAACCTGTTTCCCTGTATTTCTAACCTCTTTCCACATATTAAATTTTTCTCACCATCTAAAGATAATGAACTCTCTCCTATAAAAAAGAATCCTTCCTCAACTCTAGAACCTACATAAACTTCTGCTATATCTCTTTTTTCCTTTAAAAATAATCTTCTTTAAAGAACTGGTGTATACTGTCTCTAATTATTCAGCATCCATTTACTACTCATACATTTCAATATGGTTTTGTTCCTCTAAGATCACAAAGAATTTTATAACTGTCAAAACTAATATATGATTTTCAGCCTTATCTTGACATTTCTGTACATTTGATGCTGTTCACTTTCTCACTTTGGTTTCTGGGATACCTGATTTTCTCCAACATATAATTAGTCTTGCTCAATTTCTTTTAAGGACTTCACTTTCTTATCTAACCCTTAAATATTAGTATTGGCTTTTTTCCTCCCTCACTCAATACATTGCTTTGGGTTAATTTTATCCACATACAATTCCAGGTAACTCTGCTCTGATAAAGGCCAATTTATCTCCAAAGTATATTGATTTTCTGAATTTCAAGTCATCTATAAAAATGTAGTAACCTTTTTCCATTTTGAAAATCCTGCCTGGAATTCTCTTCTTCCACTTTTGTACCTGTACGACTTATACTAATTCTTCATGACTCAGTTCAAGTGTTTCTTTATAAGGCTTCTCTGAGCTTTTGGCTTACCTCTTCCCTTTGGGCCAGGTTAAATTCGATATACCTCTTCTGTTATTCTATAGAATCTTATATCTACCTTTATGTGCTCATTACATAATATAATATTTTGCTCACTTAACCTCTACCACTGAATTATGAGGTCTATTTGTATATATAAATAATATTTATCTAAAACTTGTATATTCCAAGCATTTTTTTCTTAATGTTAGGGTTGCAGAATGTTCAAGAAATTATTCTGTTATCAATGTGGACCCTGAGAAAAAAGATACCTACTAAGAAGGGCTCCTGGTGGCTAATTGGACTTAAATTAAAAAAAAAAAAATACAGAGCCCAGCAGCCATTTCTATATCGAGGCCTCTCACATAAGCTGTGCTTTGAGGAGAAGCCTGCACTGAACTGCCTGCCTACACTGTGTTCCTGCCACCTAAGCAGTTTTTACAAAGTTTCTGGAATTGTATTTTAACCAATAGATCTGAATTACCCCCATCAAATCAAACCTGCGGAGCTATATCCTCATCAGCATTTTCACCGTGGATCAGAGCAGCTCCATTCTGATCAATTAGACAGTGCTCCTTGGACCAATAAAACTGTAAAGATTTGGAGTTCTCATTTGCATGAGGATGGACCAATCAGGGACCGGGGCAGGGACATCTCTCAGTACAAGCCAGCTCCCCTTTAGCCTGAAGAGTGCACTTTCCTTTTCTACTGAAGACTGAAGACTGAGTTTCCCTGACAAATTAAAACACCAAAGATGTCTTGCCGAAGGAGTGTGGAGCAGATCGGCACAGGGCAGAGCGAATTGGACTGGACCTGAGCAGATAGAATAGCGCAGAGCAGAGCTGTCTAGCCAGAGCAGGTCCTTGCTCCATGGCCTTCTCACCGCTGATCTGTTTCATAGTCATGCTGTTCCCACAGCTGTGCTGTATTATAATTTAGCTGTTTGCCCTGAGTAGATTCCTTCTTCACTGCACCCCAAACTGGGGATCCTGTTGGCATTGAAATGGCACAAATGACCATTGGTTGACATGTTCATAACAGTTCGGTGACAAAAACTGTACCTTAATTTCATATGAATCTTAACATCTAGCCTCGTGCTTGCTCTGTGGAAGATACTTGAGACATCTTTGCTGAATATATCAAGAAATAGGTGAACATATAAAGCATCATTTTGGAGTTATATGTTCATCAATAGATACCACCACCTCAAAATATTGTTTTCTATACTCTTATAACTACTTACAGGGATTTCCATCCTCAAGTAGCTAGACTTAATTTTCTAGTTTTTCAAATGACTTATATATAAGATATAGTTTCTGACTCCTTTCCAATTGGTCTTCGAAATAGTAATATCGCTTAATGAGAGAAATGGTATGTGACTGGATCCTAAATGTATCTTTAAATAATTTTTTGATGTATTTTTACATTCTCTTTCTATGTTGGTCCTTAATAAAAACTTGTCAAATGAATGAATAAATAAATATGAACTGACATTTCAAAAAAACTTTATATTATAATGAATCATGTTTTACTAAATTTATTATTTTTTTCACTTAGGCATTCAAATTGTTTATTCAACAAAATAATTACTACATCTACCATTTGCCAACAATTGTTTTAATTCCATAAACAGAACAAATGAGGTTTGAATTTTTTTGAGGTTCTTCTACTAATGGTTTTGCATTTAAGCTCATATCATGTTCTATCATACATTTATATATTAGCTCATATAAAACTACCCAGTTTTATTTCTTAATAGCATACACTGAGCATTATAAAACTCTGTGTTTATCACAATTTATCTTGTATTTTCTCTTTATCCTCAAAGAGTTAGTAGTAACCAGTTTAATTTTGTTGTAACTTGTGCTTTGGTATAAAGATATTGTTTATATTTTATTAAATACAGGTAAATTATCTGGTTATTTTTAGTCTTACAAACTTTTCCAAATCACATAATATAAAGAATTCACATTAAAAATTTCTTACCTTTTCCAATTGTAGATTTTTCTTGTCTTTGCATTTGCTATCTCAATATCCCATTAAAATCACAAATTGCACATGATTAATTTGCTACCAGTGATTCCCCCGCCCCCAAAATGTACTACCCATACTAAATATTGTTTTCTGGGGAAATATAATAATATGTTTATTTAAGAACATACATGGTAGCAATTTCTTTAGTATAGTTAATAAAACTTCCATCATGTATTTGTTAAAGTAATAGATAATTGTGAATATATGACTAAAATGCAACAAATTACTTTTAAAGCAATTTATTGATAAGAGCAGAAATGATAAACATTCATTTTCCTCTAATAAAGCAAAATACACTTTTAATAGTTTCCCAGCTAAATTACTTTGTAAGCCCAGATTAAAAATATAAAATTACTGCAATATTGAACAATTTACTTTAAAATACCAAGAATTATCTATCTATTGTAGTCCATAGATAATCTGTGTTTAATCATCTAAAGAATGCGAAGACAGGAATGAGAATAGTTTTACGACCTGATTCCACATGGGGTACTTCCATGGATCTTTACAGAATTATCTTTTTAAGCTGTGTAGTAGTACATAAACATCATCTGTAGTATGGAATGCTTAGGGTTTGGAAAATGACTGAGGTTTTGATTGCCTCACAATTATATTAGTGTTATGAATATAATTCCTCAGGAGGAGTGATTTTTTTTCTTTTATTTTAATATATACATTTTTTTTTACTTACAGTTGGCATATAATATTTTATTTGTTTCAGGTGTACAACATAGTGATTAGACATTTATATAATTTACAAAGTGATTACTCTGATAAATCTAGTATCCATCTGACACATAGTTATTACGATATTATTGACTATAGTCCAAAATATCTCTCATATTTCTTAGTAGTTGTACTTCAAAATATTTCACATGGTGAAAATCTGGAAATTGCATAGATTTTTCTTCCATCATTAATGTCATCTATTTGTTCTCAACAAAGTTGGGATAGCTGATGTCCAGTTTCTTTTCTAGGGAGTAAGTATTGTCATAAATATTATAGACATTATTTTAGAAAGTTGGCAGTGTGAGAAATACAATTATAGGTATTAATCACCTACAAACATCTATTTCCACCTTTTTTTATATTAATATATTTTGAGCCTTGATTTCTATGTATAACACTTGCTTGTTCCCACCAAGTACTTGCCACACCTTCTTGTTGTAGAAATGATCAGTTGATTTATAAAGGAGAATATTTATTCATATTAATTTACAGTATCTTATATGGAGACATTGATCCTTGATCAGAATTTTTCACATTTTAAGGAGTCTGGTTCAATATTGACTTGAAATGACCAAATGTCTCTATCTGTTTCCTAGAGAGAAGTCCACATGCAGAAGACTATGTAGAAATTTGTCAGTAGAAATAAGTACTCCTCTTGGAAAGTATGCCACTTTTTGCGTTGTAGATTTCACAATTACGTAATCAAACAAACGGCTTAAAAAATTAGGTTGTTTAGAACTCTTGAAAGTTTGACTATATGATTATTTACAAGTAGCTAGTCAAAAGAAATTATTATTTCTAAAAAGGAATGCAGTCTATAAGAATGGTTAGAGCATACTTAAATTTGGAAAAAATATGAGAAAAAACTGTAATATAATAATAGAGTAAAACTTCAGAGTGAAGATGGTAATGCTAGTATATTTCTCAAGTTTAATGCTTTTGGTGTCTTTTTATCAATACTATTTTATTATGGGATTTATTAATAAATGATTTTATTAAACATCTACTTCTATGGCTCTAGAAATATAAATAAGAGCTCCCCAGACAAAGCCAAGTAGTATTAACTATGAAAACTGCATATTTTATTTTATATACCAGTGGTATATAAATGCTATAGGTTTAATTGGAGGAACGTTCAGGTGACTTAATCACCAGCTCCTCATAGTCATTATGCTATCCTGCTGAATTGGAAAACCTCAAATTATTCTAGCAGAACAAATAGAAAGGAATAGAAAAGCCAAGCTACATTCCAAAAGAGCTTTATCATCAAAATATTTTTTCCTGAAATTCTCAGACTTTCACTATAACGAGATGTATCAAACAGATGAGCATTCATTGTTGATAATTATGTGTGTAATACTTTATCATAAGGTACAATTATTACAAAAAACTTAGCATGTACATTTTCCTGTTATTTCTATATTTTATTA